>NC_041386.1:519895014-519910010 GCF_002162155.2 Triticum dicoccoides
CTTTGCTAGGTGAACCTCGGTTGGGGGCATGCATTCATAGCTTAGGATCCCCTCCGTGCCGACACGAGGGGGGCATGCATTCATAGCTTAGGATTCCCTTCGTGCCGACACGAGGGGGAATGCATTCATAGCTTAGAATTCCCTTTGTGCCGACACGAGGGGGGGCATGCATTCATATCTTAGGATTCCCTTCGTGCCGACACGAGGGGGGGCATGCATTCATAGCTTAGGATTCCCTTCGTGCCGACACGAGGGGGACTGCTAGCTGATACGTCCATTTTGCATCATGTTTTCCTATTGTTATTTATAATGTTTTTATCCATAATAATGCTTTTTAGAGTAATTTTAATGCCCTTTCTCTCATAGTATGCAAGGAACACACCAAGGGGGGAATTTTGGCAGTTGGAAATCTGGACCTGGAAAAGCTACATCAGGCTACCTATTATGCACAACTCCAAATGAGCTGAAACTTCACGAGGATTTTTTTATGGAATATATAAGAATTATTGGAGCAAATAACTACCAGAGGGGGGCCACCAGGTGGGCACAACCCACCTGGGCGCGCCAGGCCCCCCTGGCGCTGAAGGAAATATGCCCTAAAGGAAATAATAAAGTTGTTATTTATACTACCTTATATCATGACAAATGTTTATTATTCATGCTAGAATTGTATTAACCAAAAACTTAGTACATGTGTGAATACATAGACAAACAGAGTGTCCCTAGTATGCCTCTACTTGACTAGCTCATTAATCAAAGATGGTTAAGTTTCGTGACCATAGACATGTGTTGTCATTTGATGAACGGGATCACATCGTTAGGAGAATGATGTGATGGACAATACCCATCCGTTAGCTTAGCATAATGATCGTTAATTTTTATTGATATTGCTTTCTTCATGACTTATACATATTCCTATGACTATGAGATTATGCAACTCCCGAATACCGGAGGAACACCTTGTGTGCTATCAAACATCACAACGTAACTGGGTGATTATAAAGATGCTCTACAGGTGTCTCCTAAGGTGTTTGTTTAGTTGGCATAGATCGAGATTAGGATTTTTCACTCTGTGTATTGGAGAGGTATCTCTAGGCCCTCTCGGTAATGCTCATCACTAGAATCCTTGCAAGCTATGTGACTAATGAGTTAGTTGCGGGATGATGCATTACGGAACGAGTAAAGAGATTTTCCGGTGACGGGATTGAACTAGGTATGATGATACCGACAATCGAATTTCGGGCAAGTAACATACTGATGACAAAGGGAACACCATATGTTGTTGTGAGGTTTGATCGATAAAGATCTTCGTGGAATTTGTAGGAACCAATATGAGCATCCAGGTTCCGCTATTGGTTATTGACCGAAGATATGTCTCGGTCATGTCTACATAGTTCTCGAACCCGTAGGGTCCGCATGCTTAACGTTCGATGACGATTTGTATTATGAGTTTCGTGTTTTGATGAACCAAAGTTTGTTCGGAGTCCCGGATGAGATCAAGAACATGACGAGGAGTCTCAAAATGGTCGAGACATAAAGATTCATATATTGTAAAGTTACATTCGGACACCGGAATGGTTCGGGTCGTTTCGGATAAGTTTCGGAGTACCAGGAATTACCGGACCCCCCCGGAAGTTCATGGGCCTTCATGGGCCCTAGTGGAAAGGAGAGGAGGGCTACAGGGGAGGTCGCGCCCCCATGGCCAGTCCGAATTGGACTAGGGAGGGGCGGCACCCCCTCTTTCTTTCTCCCCTCTTCCTCCTTCCCTCCTTCTCCCTCTCTTGGATGGAAGGGGACTCCAACTAGGATTGGGAATCATAGTTGGACTCCCCATGGCACGGGCCTCTTCTAGGCCGACCTCCTACTCATCCCCCCTTCATATACGTGGGAGGGGGCACCCCAAAGGACATACAAGTTTCTCTTAGCCGTGTGCGGTGCCCCCCTCCATAGTTACACACCTCGGTCATATCGTTGTAGTGCTTAGGCGGAGCCCTGCGCCGGTAACTTCATCATCACCATCACCATGCTGTCATGCTGATGGAACTCTCCCTCGGCCTCAACCGGATCAAGAGCTCGTGGGACGTCATCGAGCTGAACGTGTGTTGAACGCGGAGGTGCCATACGTTCGGTACTTGGATCGGTTGGATCGCGAAGACGTTCGACTACATCAACTACTTTACTAAACGCTTCCGCTTTCGGTCTACGAGGGTATGTGGACACACTCTCCCCGCTCATTGCTATTCTTCTCCTAGATAGATCTTGCGTGATCGTAGGAATTTTTTTGAAATACTACGTTCCCCAACAGTGGCATCCGAGCCAGGTCTATGTGTAGATGTTATATGCACGAGTAGAACACAAAGACTTGTGGGCGTTAATAGTCATACTGCTTACCAGCAACGTCTTACTTTGATTCGGCGGTATTGTTGGATGAAGCGGCCCGGACCAACATTACATGACCGCGTTCATGAGACTGGTTCTACCGACATGCTCCGCACACATGTGGCTAGTGGGTGTCTGTTTCTCCAACTTTAGTTGAATCGAGTTTGACTATGCCCAGTCCTTGTTGAAGGTTAAAAGCAACACACTTGATGAAAAATCGTTGTGGTTTTGATGCGTAGGTAAGAACGGTTCTTTCTAGAAGCCCGTAGCAGCCACGTAAAACATGCAACAACAAAGTAGAGGACATCTAACTTGTTTTTGCAGGGCATGTTGTGATGTGACATGGTCTAGACGTGATGAGATAAAAATTGTTGTATGAGATGATCATGTTTTGTAACAGTTATCGGCAACTGGCAGGAGGCATATGGTTGTCGCTTTATTGTATGAAATGAAATCGCCATGTAATTGCTTTACTTTATCTCTAAGCGGTAGCGATAGTCGTAGAAGCAATAGTTGGCGAGACGACAACGATGCTATGATGGAGATCAAGGTGTCAAGCCGGTGATGTTGGTGATCATGACGGTGCTTTGGAGGTGGAGATCAAAAGAACAAGATGATGATGGCCATATCATATCACTTATTTTGAATGCATATGATGTTTATCTTTTATGCATCTTATTTTGCTTAGTACGACAGCAGCATTATAAGATGATCTCTCACTAAATTTCAAGGTATAAGTGTTCTCCCTGAGTATGCACCATTGCTATAGTTCATCGTGCCGAGACACCACGTGATGATCGGGTGTGATAAGGTTCACATACAAGGGGTACAAGCCAGTTTTGCACACGCGGAATACTCAGGTTAAACTTGATGAGCCTAGCATATGCAGATATGGCCTCAGAACACTAAGACCGAAAGGTCGAACGTGAATCATATAGTAGATATGATCAACAGAGAGATGTTCACCATTGAAAACTACTCCATCTCACGTGATGATCGGACATGGTTTAGTTGATATGGATGACGTGATCGTTTAGATGACTGGAGGGATGTCTATCTAAGTGGGAGTTCTTAAGTAATATGATTAATTGAACATTAACTTATCATGAACTTCGTCCTGATAGTATTTGCAAATTATGTTATAGATCAATAGCTCACGTTATAGCTCCCTGTTATTTTTTGATATGTTCCTAGAGAAAAGTAAGTTGAAAGATTATAGTAGCAATGATGCGGGCTGGATCCGTGATCTGAGGATTATCCTCATTGTTGCACAGAAGAATTATGTCCTTGATGCACCGCTAGGTGACGAACCTATTGCAGGAGCAGATGCAGATGTTATGAATGTTTGGCAAGCTTGGTATGATGACTACTTGATAGTTTAGTGCGCCATGCTTTACGGCTTAGAACCGGGACTTCAAAAACACTTTGAACGCCACAGAGCATATAAGATGTTCTGAGAGCTGAAATTGGTATTTCAGACTCATGCCCGAATTGAGAGGTATGAGACCTCTGACAAGTACTTTGCCTACAAGATGGAGGAGAATAGCTCAACCTGTGAGCATGTGCTCAGAATGTCTGAGCACTACAATCACTTGAATCAAGTGGGATTTAGTCTTCCAGATAAGATAGTGATTGATAGAGTTCTCTAGTGATTATCACCAAGTTACTGGAACTTCGTGATGAACTATAATATGCAAGGGATGGCGAAAATGATTCCCGAGCTCTTCGCGATGCTAAAATTGGCGAAGGTAGAAATCAAGAAAGAGCATCAAGTGTTGATGGTTGACAAGACCACTAGTTTCAAGTAAAAGGGCAAGAGAAAGAAAGGTAGCTTCAAGAAGAATGGCAAGCAAGTTGCCACTCCCATGAAGAAGCCCAAAGATAGACCCAGTGCTTCTACTAAAACGGAAATGGTCACTGGAAGCAGAAATTCCCCAAATACTTGGTAGATAAGAAGGATGGCAAAGTGAACAAAAGTATATATGATATACATGTTATTGATGTGTACTTTACTAGTGTTCATAGTAGCCCCTGGGTATTTGATACCGGTTCAGTTGCTATGATTAGTAACTCAAAACGGAGTTACAAAATGAACAAAGACTAATTGAGGGCGAGGTGACGATGTGTGTTGGAAATGATTCCAAGGTTGATAAATCACCATCGCATACTCCCTCTGCCTTCGGGATTAGTATTGGAACTAAATAAATGTTATCTGGTGTTTGAGTTGAGCATAAATATGATTGAATCATGTTTATTGTGATACGGTTATTAATTTAAGTCAGAGAATAATTGTTGTTCTGATTACATGAATAAAACCTTCTATGGTCTTACATCCAATGTAAATGGTTTACTGAATCTCGATCACAGTGATACACATAATATTGATGCCAAAAGATGCAAAGTTAATAATGATAGTGCAACTTATTTGTGGCACTGCCGTTTAGGTCATATTGGTCTAAAGCGCATGAAGAAACTCCATGCTGATGGGCTTTTCACTTGATGCTTGTGAACCATTTCTCATGGGCAAGATGACTAAAACTCTGTTCTTCGGAACAATGAAGCGAGCCACTGACTTATTGGAAATAATATATACTGATGTATGCGGTCCGATGAGTGTTGAGGCTCGCGGCGGGTATCATTATTTTCTGACCTTCACAGATGATTTAAGCAGATACGGGTACATCTACTTAATGAAACACAAGTCTGAAACATTTGAAAAGTTCAAAGAAATTCAGAGTGAAGTTAAGAATCATCGTAACAAGAAAATAAAGTTTTTACGATCTGATCGCAGAGGCAAATATTTGACTTACGAGTTTGGCCTTCATTAAAAACAATGTGGAATAGTTTCACAACTCATGCCACCTGGAACACCACGGAGTAATGGCGTGTCCGAACGTCATAACCGTACTTTATTAGATATGGTGCGATCTATGATGTCTCTTACCGATATACCACTATCATTTTGGGGTTATGCATTAGAAATAGCTACCACTACCGCAGGATGCTGCTAACGTGACACTACGATCAAAGACCATTCGAGAAACTATGTGCGATGCAATAATCACAAACGGTGTTGTATGAAAACCATCAGAAATGTATAAAATGTTTGCAATGATGGATGCATCAAACACGGTTCAGGTTTTATTTGCGTGTGCGATGAAGGGCATACGATTCAGTTCAATGAACTGTTTGCGATGAGGAGGAACAAAAGAAATGGGCAGCTAGATGAAGGCGTGTGCGATACACAGCATACGGTTCACTCGGATGAATTGTTTGTGATTAGGCAACACAAAAGTAACGGTCAGCCAGATCAAAGGTGTGTACGATATACGGCATGCAGTTCACCCAGATGAACTATTTGTGTTGATTCATGAGAACAGAAACAGTTCAAATGAACAAGATGTGTGTGATACGAGGCAAACAGGTCTGTAATCGGAGACGTGTGCGAAGACTGATAACAACACAGACGATTACTGCTAACAAGCCGTGTGTGTTGTGAGCAAACGATTGCAGGTATACAATTGTTAGTGATTGATGAAAACATCACCGACGGGTTCCATTGTTTAGTCCGTGTGCGATGTGATTTTCTTTGTTCGCACAACATCTACGCTCTGTCTACAACATCAACATATATACTTAAAAAGACAGCATTGCATAACCAAATTAAGCGTACAATTACACAAGTGACTACGCACATAACATTTCCACACACCAAAGAAAGCAATTACATGCATACTAAAGTAGGAGGAACAAGGATCTAATCATCTACTTATTGTTGAGACGACGCTTGCCATTGCTCTGCTTCCGACTGGATCCCTGGCCGTTTTGGGGAAGGAGGGACTTCCTCATGTTAATGATCCGCCTGTACATGTCGTAGCTTGTGTACGCCTACTTGGCCGCGTACACGACGTGAGCTTTGTCGAGTTTCTCCATCCAGGCCGAGTGCCAGGCACGCTTGTCCTTGTTGCACGAATCCTTCATGTCTCTGTAGTAGGGGTCGATGATGGCCTCGGCGAGGTGAACCAGTGATTCCTTCTGATCATGCTCCTTGCTGCCCCTGATCTTGTATTGGTCCTGGATGTCAACAAGATTCTGGCAGGCAATGCCCGAATTCTCGAGCGCCTTTACATCGTTGGTGATGTCCACCGTAGCGAACATGTAGTGGGGGCTGTTGACAAACCTGGTGAAACGCTCGCAAGGCCTTGTGGCTAGGCAGTAGTGGTAGACGAGGACGTGGTGGCACACGCACAACTGGGCGACGGTGACCTTGGGACGAGACCCGACATGAGCGCGGGTGTACTCGAGGTCGAACCCGACCACCTTGTACTTCTCTTTGGCAAGTAACAGCTCCATGATGTGGATGGAGTGCTCCACCCAGACCGGGTCGTTGGTGTACACCACCGAGAGGTCCATGAACCTTCTGTGGGTGTCCACCACGGCACGCATGGTGAACTACTGCTCATCGTCGGCGGCCACTCGGAGCGCCATTGGAGCCGCGCAGGATACCCTCTAAGTATTTCTCGTGGTGGGTGTGCTTCTTGCAATGGTGGGGCATGACCGAAAGGTTGAAGAGACACAAGGGTAGGTTAAATGCCCGCTGTAATAAATGGGGGCCGGCCGGACTATAATCGTCACGTCTTGTCACATCGTTCATAGTGGAGGATTTAAGAATCCAGTGCACACTTGACAACACCACACCCCAGGCGTGGGCTCGAAGAGCCTGTTCCCACGCTGCCGTGCTGTTTACTGCGCAAGCTTCCCGCCCGACTAGTTTGGCCATGCGCCGGCTAGAATAGGGACAAATCATGTGCGTTTATTGGCAAAAACCTTTGTAAAAATGAAGTGTGAGGAATGACTTCGGTCATAAGTTTACCCTTGGGTGATGAGGTCAAAGTTACACAGAAGGGTGATGATGGACACTCGAGTGCGATAATTAATTCTGTGCTCTACAGTGCACACGGTGGAAGAAACCAATTGTGTGCAATATTGTCGAAGATCGCAGTCGAGTTAGCTCTACAGATCGTGTGCTGTGAGATCGACAAGGTAAACTAATTCGAGAATGGTTAATAAAATCTAAGACCATTGCATATTAAGGTCAAAATGGTGCTAGCAATATACGAGTCTCATACGATGCCATTTCAACGATTGTACCACAAAAGATCTAAATGATACAAGGTTCAAATTCCAGAGTTATATGGCTCAAATTCAAAGATTACAATGTTCATACTGATATTAGAAATGAAATTCAGCTCATTAGATGCAAACACTCGTGCTGATGCGCTGAACATGGATATCAGAGAGGTTCAAACTAATATCACCACTTCTAAGTCTGGCTTCGAAACCTTACAATGTTTGCGAAGGGGTCAGCCACTGAGAAGTCATGTATGGGGTTGACCCGATGACTTCCGATTACTCTGTCATCTGAAGTTCCAAAATGAAATTTAGCATTTTTAGAGCCTACTCCATTCTGCCACAGGCACCGGCGCTGATCAACAGACCATTCATTTTTGCGAAGTAAATGTAGGGAAAACCTCATTTCCTTCAGCACCCTTGCCCCGAGAACAAAGAACCTGGCGAATATAATCTCCGGTAAGGTCCCTCGGTAGGAGTTCAAAGTAATTTATGAGAGATGCAGATCTAGGCATTCGATGTGATTGTTATATTATATCACATTATCCACCACTGGGCCTAATCTTATCTGCAAAAGAAGAAAACGTGTTAGTGCCTACATGCAGTTTTGAACATTACTACATGACTAGCTATTTGGTTTGCAGGATTTGTATAATGCACTAACATGCCATCTTCGATCTGACATGATTAACATGGGCATTTGATTACATTCTAGAAAAATGTAGCCTTCTTCACAAGAGGTTGGAGTCGATGAAAATTTCCCTAAGAAAACTAGTACAGATGAATCCAAAGGAGAAATGCTTATTGAATGTAACCATATGGATCAAGCAACCAATATGGGGGGCATGTATGTACTGAAATCCTCCAAAATTCCTTCAGAAATCCTAGTACATTGTCATTGTAAACTTGGAAAAGGGTGTCACAAATTGAACTCCCTTATGGTTAACATTTAACAGGAAAGGAACATCACCTTGATATATAGCTTCTCCAGGCACGGAAAGCATCTCAGGAAACTGACAACTTGCTCCAGGTCGGGCCCGATAGATTCTAGTGCCAAGACCTTCACTGTGCGTAGTTTCATGGTCAAGCTTGTCAGAATCATTTTCTGAATGACAGACGAACAAACATCTTCAAAATTAGAAATAATGTTAATTTGTAGAAGGAGAGGTAGAAGGAGGTTATTGTACATGAACGGGTGTGGATCCAATAACAAGTTCGGAGTATTTGTCAGACGAGTAGCCCACCACTGTCAATTTCGGCGCAGAAATGACATTGATTCTTGTTGGACCTTCTTGATCAACTACAAGTAATATCTCAAGTGCACGTGTGTCCTGGATGACCATACCGTGGTCCACCTTTTGTGATGTCTTCATGCCGCACCAGCAACACACATAAATAGTCCGGAGAGTCATGGAGGTGACGTGGAAGGTACTCAACCCATTGACCACCTGAAAACGAAGGTACTCGAGTGCAGTATAGCCACGGAGCAGGCGCTCCATGGCACCCTTTGAGAGGCAGACGGCGATGAGCTTGAGGTGCTTTAGTCATGGTAGAATAAGAGCGGGTGCATCATTAAGGGGCGAGAAATGGCAGTTCCTGAACTTGGATGACGCGCAGCGTGGGCGCGAGGCGGAGTGCGGACGTTGGCAGCGACCGCATATGCCCATCATCAGAAGTGAGCTCCTCGAGCTGATCTAGGGCGGGGGATCGGAACCAGTCATCAAGATTGGATCGGTCCTTGCCGTTGGAACGGAACTTGGCCATTCTAAGGCCTTTGGTTAGGCCAAGGTGACTGCCAAGGATCTTGGAGAACGCATCCAAGCTTTTGTGATAGCCATGGTAGAGCTCATGGGTGTCGATGAGGTCGAGAGGGCTGGAGTTCCATAGGGGGCGCCACCGCCGGAAAAGGAGGGTTGTCCGTGCCCCATATTTGATTGGGAGGAGGGAGATGATGACTCTCAACATATCATCGAGGAGGCCGCTGATTAAGTCTAGGCCTGCTGGAGTCACTTGCGGTTCTAGCTCGCCCCGCCTCCGCTTGTTGGCAGCCCCGTTCTCCACCTTTGGAGTCTCCTTGTCAGCAGCGCTTTCTGATAGAAATGGGAGTACATGGAATATTTAGTTAAAACAGGGCAATAGAAAAGTGTATTGGTAACTAGAAGTTATTAGGTAGGGATATAGTAAGAAAAGGGAATAAGAATTGGTTGCTTAAATACTACACAATTCATTTGACATTGCTGGGTAAGTCAACATATGCGGATAGTTGAAAAGAAAACTTACTTCGAACAAAGTATGGATGGCTGATTTTGTCGAGGAAGTTAGCATATATCTCATGACCAGGCCCTTCTATCTGCAGTGAATTTTTAGTGCCAACTTTCAGTACATAAAACTTTGCAATTTCATTCCAAAAGCCAGTGCGAAAATAGGAGTCACCACATTCATCAAGTCTTACAGTAGCAACGATTGTAAATCCATGGTTTGTGTGCAGAATGACATTCGTGGAGCCTTGATGTATGTGAAGGGAAAAATTGTGCACTACATAATCTATTGCATAGCAAGGGATGTCCTACAGAAAATGGTAGGATTGTTAAAGAAAATATGGTAACATGCAAATATTAGCCCAAATTGAAAGAACTGTACAACAGTTGAAATCGAAGGACAAAAGTCTATAATTAAACAGATAGGGTAAACATGATGTCATGGAAATATGAGAGTAATCGGAAGAACAATACATCGTTAATTTTCCTAATATAGAAAGAAGAGGGGAAATCCCCTTTGACGTATATGGTGCATGTGGCACCTTTTATCCAAATGTAGCAATATTTAGAATATGTTCAAGAAAGTAGGCCATGCCAACCGATTTAGGGTGAGATTGAACATACCGCGCGCGTCCTCAAGTTATCTGGTACATCTCTGGCGGCGGTCGCCAAGTCCTGAAGTGTGGGCGCACTGTACACTCTATGAATGAAAGAAAACCCTCAAATCAGCTTGAATAAAAATGAATTCACGACAATTTCCCATTAAAGGAGGCAGATGAACTGGGATAAGAGATGAGATAATATCTCGTTAAATTAGTTACCTTGTCATCCATGAGAAAGAACCCTCAGTATGACAAATTCCCCAAATGAGCAGACTGGGTCGACCGTGAGCAGCGTCGAGAAAGTCGATGGTGATAGGCGGCGGCAAGTGGAAGTGGCGAAATGCGGTGGGCTTTGCCAGTAGCCTGGCGGTGGCGATAGGCGGCGAGCTAAGTGTTTACCACCGTGATAGGCGGTGCCATGGCATAGACGCGGAGGAGCTTGTGCAGGTGTGAATGAGGAACGTATCGGAGGGGCCGAGCGGGTGGCGGGCGGGGTGAGGGTTTTTGTGATGTGGGGATGGTGAGGGTTTTCTTTTTTCTTTTTTGAATTCGGTGGTGAGTGTTTTCTGTCCCACAAAGAATTTTGGGGGCGACAGTTTGCTAGTGTGAACTGTGTGTGATTGACGTAGCAGGCAAAATGAAAGTCATTGCACACGGTTCCAATTTTGGGAACCGTGTGTGATTGACGTACTACCTCGGTCCTGGTTTATTGGTCCCCCGTTGTAATTTTTACCAAAATTTGGCATAATATTTAACATACTCAGACATAGATAATAAGCGTACACGTACATAAGCATAGTTCAACCATAAGTACAAAGTTCAACCATCATTAAGCATACTGAAGCGTACATAGTTCGATCCATCCCACATCTCATCTCACATGCGGCCGACATGATCCTGAAGATTCTCCAGGTACTCGGCGTACGCGCCATGCACCACCCTGCGAGAATACTTCTTCTTGAAGGAGCCAACGGCCCGTCCTCTTGCATGTGCCAGAACACTTAGATACGCGTCATGAATCTTGTGGTGGCAAAATGGGCATCCATAGCCGTCGTTCCAGGTCCTAATACACCTGTTATGGATTCCCGCATAAAGCTCCCTCATGATTCGCCTCTTGTACCTCCTCTAAGCATCTTCACCCTCGCTGTCCACATCGTCAGACAACACCTATACAAATAGTAAAACAAATTTGGCATCAAATCACTGATTACATGCCGTGAAGTAGGATTGTAGGAATTTATGGCTATTTATTTATACATATCCAGAGATTATGGTTCGATTTTTAAGCACAGTCGTCTATGTACAGACCAATCTTGAAGAAAATAATGGCACAAACATAGGTAGGTCATTCAAAATCAATTGTCAAGTCCCGGCTAGGAATTATTAGCACGAACACTAACCCTAGTCGGATTACTAGCAGAAATCATTTGCACATATGAAACAACTAATCACTTATCACCTCTACCATTCAAACAATCAATACAGTACACAGATCTAACGAAACTTACTCAAATTTCATGGATTGGGAGAACATAACCACATGATTTCTATTCCAAAAAGGGGGAGGCAGGAGTAACCAAAGAAACCATATGATCTCTTTGACACATAAATGGGTATAGATGACTAACCTGCTGTCCGTCGTCGTCAGAGTCGTCGCCGGAGTGGTCGTCGAAGTCGGTGTGGAACTCCGCCTCTGGCTGTTGAAGCTCGCCGCCGCCGCCGATGTCAGGGTGCAGCGATAACTCCCGGCGATGACGACAACCTTTGTTTCCATATCCACACCGAGCTCCGATGCTTTAGCAGCCCCGGCGTCGCCACTCCCTCCGATGGGGCACTTCAGCGGCGTCCTCATACACTAACGGCTTTGAGGACTGAGAGTGGTGTCGAGGATGCAAGCGGAGAGAGAGGATTGTGTGTGCGTAGCGAGGATGGGGGGAGGGCGCACCATTAATATGGAGTAGTGGGAGTTGTGGGAGAGAGGCGGGTGGCGGTCAAACCGATGGCTCGCCACCCGGTGAGCCTGTGCACCGGGCTGCTGGCATGCCTACCAAAGTTTCACACAACTACTCGTACGCCTCCCGATGACACTGCATAGCGAGCACGCCTCTGTCAATTCACACACCTGCACGCACGCCTCCCCATCTGCCTACACGGCAGACTGCTCGCACGCGTACCATCAACTTACGCCTGCTTGCACGCCACAAGGGTTGCGCGGCGGCACCTATATTGTTTTTCTATTTGGATGATTAATCCTGCCGCTTTATTGCTTAACCGAAGCATGGCACACATCCATTGTTGGTCTAACGCCCACGGTTCAAATAAATAATCCGTTTGGGATATTGGCTCCCAATTCTTAATAATCTCCCGTCTGTAATTAGATAAAGATTACATCAAAACTAGTCTCAAATTTGATAATAAAGTACAATGGTACTTTGTATTGGTGTCCATATGACAACACGATAAGTTTCATGAACTTCAAATAAGTTTTGGATGTACTAGAATTTAAAAATCAAGATTCTCAATGTTTGAAATTTGTTGCACGGGGAGTAAACATGCACCCGGTGAGACACATGTGTTTTTGCAATCCATTTAGGTGCACAAATTTGATTTTTGCACATTATACCCATAGAAAATCAATCAATGTACTAAAACATCTTAATGATCTCTGTGATTTTTTTTGAAATTAAAACGACCCTCCTTTGGTAACATGTATGCTCACTGCGTGATAATTAATTTAACATGCATCGCAGTTGTGGTGGATTCGCAGTGTGTGTGGGGGGTGTGCGTCTGGGGGTGGCGGGTGGCTCGCAGTACACTACGAGTTGTGAGCCACCGTGTGGGTTGGCTGTTTTGTTAGGCAGGCTGGTGCCACATCAGAGTCGTGAAATCATTATTTAAAACATTACACAACCCTTTCATAAATAAATGTTTTGCCACATGCAGTCGATGGTTTTCCTACACGACACTCGATACTCGCGTGTGACGCTTTCTGTGGGCCCGCGAGGTCATCATCCATCACTTTGACGAACAGCCGGTAGTGAGGTTAATTTGACCAGCAAGGTAGAATCTTTTTTTGCTTGCGTTATGGTGGTATATAGTACACGTCAAAGTGGTGGGAGGGGACTAGCATATATACTACACGTATGCGTCCTAAACAAGTACACCTCACTTAGTGTCGAGACTTTTTGGTTACCGAGGCATGTGCCACATCAAAATTGTGAAATTGGTTATTCGAACATCACACAACACCTTTTTGGGCCACATGCATATATATCCTAGCTAGGAAACTCACGTGTGACGCTTCCATCTGTGGGCCCACGAGGCCATCGTCGATGCATGCATGCATCACTTTGACTTACATCAGGAGAGGTTAATTAATTTCACCATCAATGAGGATTCTTTTGGGTTGCACATATATTACGGCAGGAGCATATAGTATGCGGTGAAGAGGGGGGAAGGGGACCATCATATGTAGTATGCTTGATATGAACCTCGCTCTGTGTGGGTGCATGGTTTACGGTTTTTGAGACATGTGGCACATCAAAGTTGTGCATTTTGGGTACTCAACATATATATGTTTGGCCCACATGCAAAGCGGTGGTGGTTGTCCTCTCGCACCCACTTAAGCGGTTATCAGTGATATTGATGCTTTCCATCGGTGGGCCTGCTTGGTCCATCACTTCTTTTTGCCTGACAAGAAGAGAGGTTAATTTGACTTAGGATGGGATTATTATTTTTGCTCTGGGACGATATGCATGATACACATTGAGAACACACACATGCATGTGTACGCATGAATCCCTCCCATCGAGTTGAAGTGGCTAGTACAACGACACCATCATGAACCGATCTCGCTCTGTGTGGGGAGCTAGTGTATGATTTTTGACACACGCGTCAGATCAATGTTGTGTATTCAAACATGCATGCATGCATCACCTCCATACATATGCATGTATTGGTTGCCTTCGAACGATACACTCCCTCTCGTGGTTATTGGCGACAAGCCTATATATTCACGGGCCCGCGTGGACATCCATGATCACCTTGACCAACAACAAGATAGGTTACCATGGCATATTCTTCATTTGGTTCGTGTTATCGTAGTATAGGTCATGGTGAGATTCTGACCTAATTAAGTTTGAGCGCATATACTATGCATGCATGCATGCATGCATATATGAATCCCCGTCGTTGGCTTGAAGTGTGGTGTAACATACATATGCATCGTCAACCTAACCCTCACTCAGTGTGGGGATTTCTAGTTTGAACTCACGGTGCCACATCAAAGTTGTTCCATTGTCACTCAAAAACACACCTCTCCATACATATCTTTGGGCCACACGCATGCAGTGGTTGTCTTCGAGGACTAGCTACTTGCATGATTATTGGCGAGCTAGCCCATCTCCATGGTCGCATGGACGGCCATCACTTTGACCAACAACAAGAGAGAGGTTGTACGACCAAGGTGGGTTATTATTGGTCCGTTTTACGATCCATCTTGGTGAGATATATGCCTCTCTGGCCCACCGACTGAAAGTGTGTGTGTGTGGGGGGGGGTGCTACATCGCACTTAGCTAGGTGAACCTCGGTTGGGGCGGGGAATGCATTCATAGCTTAATTAGGATTC
>NC_041386.1:519910261-519956327 GCF_002162155.2 Triticum dicoccoides
CGGTGAACCTCGGTTGGGGGGGGCATGCATTCATAGCTTAGGATTCCCTTCGTGCCGACACGAGGGAGGAGGGGGGCTGCTAGCTACTTCGCACTTTGATAGGTGAACCTTGGTTGAGGAGGAGGGGCCATGCACTCATAGCTTAGGATTCCCTTTGTGCCGACACGAGGGGGTGGAGGTGGGGGCAAGCATTACAATGCACTTTGCGAGAGAGGTGCCACATCTAAGTTGCATTTGGTATTTGAAAATCAAACCACCCTTTGGATACATAAATTTGGTCCACATGCAAGTGTGTTCATGTTCTGACCCACTCCCGCGTAATTTTTCTCCAAATTTATGAACATTAGACAAGTCGGATGACGCAACAGACACGGTTCACTCAAACTAAACGTGTGCCACGCCGGTGCACCTGTCACACACACATCCGCACAGTACATTCGGCTCCACGAGGCTCCCTCTCTCAAAAATATCTTCCCACCTCGAGGGGTTTTCTGTTTCATAACACACGGTTGTTATTTCCGGACCGTGTGTGATGTTTCTTGTTCCCAATCCCACCTGCATCCCTAGAAAATATCTGCCCGCCTAGAGGGTTTTTCTATTTCATAACACACGGTTGTTATCTCCGGACCATGTGCGATGCAGTATCATCAAAATTTTCAATAGCCCGGCATTTCACTCCCACCTTTGACTCCCACGTAGTAAAATTTTCAGTACCCGCATCATTTCCTCAAACACCCCGCGCCCCTCCACACACACACACACACCAAAACCTCCTCGGGTGTGCGCGCGCGTGCACACACACACACACCTCCCACGCTCGAAACCCTAGCAAAGTCCCCGCTGCCGCTGCCGCCGCCGTCGCCGCCATCGCTGCAAGGCCTCCATTGTCAACATCTGTCGGTTTTCCCATGCAGCTTACCCACCAATCTCCATACCCAGGCCACCCTGAGTTTCTTAGATGACACCTGCCAAACGCCCCCTTTCCCACAGATCCCCATCCTCCACTCCAGAGCGTCGCAGCCTAAGCCCGGCTATGCTTCCCGTGGTACTCGAGGAGCGACTGGCCCAAAAGAGGTGTATAGCTGTCTCTTCACCCGACGTCGCCGAGGAAGCTGACGACCATTACTGGCGGCAGTCACTCAAGCATCAGGCTAGAGTATGCGGGCATGTCTCGTCCGCCGGCTACGATATCGAGGTCATTGATAGCGACTCCCTAAGACGGGCTGTGTCACAGGTTAAGTGGCCCACCGCCAACCCCTCGGGTTCAACGCCGTTGATCTCATCCATGGCCCCGCCGCTAATCTCCTCTGGCTCGCTGTCAACAATTTGCCATTCTACATCACCATCGAGCCCCTTTTGTCATTTCTCAAGGACACATTCTGCGACGCTGGCTTGGGATCGACAGCTTCCAAGTCAGACTTCATCGACGGTGACCACAAGGAGGGCACCCTCTTCGGCTCTTCCAAGGGGAAAGAGCCCATCTACTCTTCCAAGGGGAAAGCGCCTGTCTGCGACATCAGGGAGGGCACCCTACAGCCATGCTCTTCCAAGGGGAAGGAGACCATCTGCGACAACATGGAGTGCATCCAGGGTCTGCTCTCTTCCCACGGGAACGAGCCCATCCCTGACAAGTGAGGAAACCCATGATTTGTTTTGTCATGCCTCTTCACAGGGGGAAACCCATGATTTGTTTTGTCAAGTCCCTTTTGTAGTGTAGTGAGAATATGTCCAGTTTTAATTGCTATATCTGGTTGTTTGCAGTATGCCTTGTTTATTTCAGTTGTTCACAATGTGATGCACTATATGTGCAATTATTTACTATGCAATAAATTTCATCAATCTAGTTTTAAACATACCGATAGGAATGCATATATTTGCTTGATGTTAAGCCTGTTATAGCTAGCATATGCCTCTTTTAAATATTTTTTATTGTTCAGTTGTTTGTAGTTAGCATATGTTTAGTTTCAAATGCTATCTTTGGTTGTTCGTAGTATGCCTTGTTTATTCCAGTTATTCACAACGTGATGTTCTATATGTGCAAGTATGAACTGTGCAGTTAAATTTCATCAATACCAGTTTCGACAATACCACTATGAATGACTACATTTGGTTGCTGCATCTTGTAGTTAACACGCCTTTCCATTTTAATTTAACCATAACTAGTGTACTTAGATCGGCACAATACCAGTTTGAATGACCATGTTTGCTTGTTGTTAATTGTTTGGCCTGTTGCAGTTAGCACACCTTTCCACTTGTTTTGCTTTACTAGCATGCTTAAACCTGATGCTGAAGCTATCTTTTGGGGATTATTTTGTCTGCCATGTGTAATTTTGGTTGATGTTTAGCCTGTTGTGCTTAACATGCTTCTTGATGTACCTACACATGACAATTTTGGGAATGACTGCTTTTTTCCATCGAGGTTAGTTTCATCCCATGGCTTATATCTGCTCACTGTTCAGGATATTGGTAGCTGGTACCATATAGGCCGGCGGCTGATGAGGGACTAATCGGTGAATCAGACTTTTAACTGAATATATTTGCAACCCATTTTTCCTTAGGTTAACTAGGGCCATATGTGATATATCTGAGGCTACATAGCAACATGCACTGTACTTAATGTCTAAATATGCAATCCTAGGCTACATAGCAACAAGGAAGAGTGTTACATTAATGTTCTAATGATTTCTAGATATATGTAGAAGAGCAGCAGCAGCAACATCAACAACACAGCCCTGTTTGGATACTCAACTTAGCTAGAGGTTAGAGTTAGTTTCTAGCTCATTACTAACCCTGAACTAACTCCATCCAAAGAGTTGTTTGGATGGCAGGGTTAGATTGACAATAAATGCACTTGGAGAACTAGCTCCAATTAGCACCTCTTGGGTTGGATACTAGTTTCTTTGGGTGGGTTATAGATGCAACTATGTCGGGGGTTGGGTGCGACATATGCCAATGGATGGCTTATCATGGTGGGGGCGAGTAGAACGTCGCCAGTGCCTGGAAACGGGATGAGGCGTAGACACGAACGCCGGCGTACTTTACCCAGGTTCGAGGCTCTCCTAGGAGATAACACCCCTAGTCCTAGTCTGCGGGGTCTCCGCATGATCACTAAGGCAAAGTGAATAGAAGGGCGCTCCTTGAGCTGTATGCTGAAAGCAGGAGAAGGCTGGGCTAGCTCTATCCTTCTATGATCTGGTCTAGTTCTAATGGATTGGAACCCTTTGCATGGGTGTCCTAGGGGGGTTTATATAGGCCTACCCCCGAGGGGTACAATGGTAAACTGTCTGTGCGCAGGGCCCAGTCATTAGTCTCTTCGCGTACCGGCCCTTCCGCCGACTGATGGGGCCCGCCGACTGGTCTAGTACGGAGCCGACATGCCGTACCCGCCGCTTACGGGTCTTGCCAGTTGTTGATTACTATAGCCGTGCTTCTAATGATGCAGGCTTGGTCATGGGGTCATGGCTACAGCCCCGCCGTCTGGCGGGTGATCACTGTAGCCACTCCCTGTCTCATCTGGTTAATGGCGCGGAGAACCCGTGGGAGGGGCAGGCCGACTCCCGGGGGGCGGATCCCTAGGGTCCGACTGGTGGCGCTCTCGCCGTCTTCTGGACTCTCGCTGACCGGTGGGGCCCGTCGTCCGTGGACCGTACTGACAGGCCGTCGTGGGCACAGGACTCCGCCCCTTGTTGCTGATGTCAGGGATGGCATGGAAACAACGCCGCTCCAGATGGAGATCTCCGTGGGTACAGCGCACTGTGGCCTAGCCACCCCCTAGAAAAGGGGAGGGAGTGGGCTTTACTGTTGCCACTCCCTTCCCCATCCCCCTGATGAGGACACATGCTTTGTTGGTGCCATGGGCTGACTCCCCGTGGTCGACTTCTCTGGAAGCCGCCAGGCGGGAGTCGGCCGGTCTTGACCTTGCCTCTAGGACTCGGCTGCATGCGGGCAGCCGACTGTTCCTTCAGCCGTCCTCCAGAAGGCGGCTCTTAATCTGTTGTCTCGAGGGGCGCAGTCAGCCCCGATGTCTTGAAAGGTTTTGGGCCTCGGGTTAGCCTACCCGTGGCCCATTACTCCGATAGTAGTCCCCGAAGCTGGTGAGGCACCGCGGATGATCAGCCGAGGTGCCTCAGCAGTTTGTTTCTCCGAGTGTTTGAGGTGAAAACCTCGTTCGATTTCTGCCGGGCCGCCTGGCAGGAGTCAGACTCACCCAATTTGACTCGTCCAAAATTTTCGAATGCCCCGGCGGGATCCCAGTGGTGTACTAGCCAATCTTCCAGGCAGCCGCTCGTTTCAGGCCCGTCACATGGCAACGAGCGGCTGGGCCAGTCTGCTCTCCCACATGCGCGACGGGACATGCCTATAGGTGGGGCCCGCCACAACGCGCCTCGAGGCGTGAGCGGATCCGCTGCGGTCGAAGTGGACGGTTGAGGTTCCCACAGAGTTACTGCGTGCAGTAACTTTGCGCGATAAATGTGGGGGGGCGTGGGGTAGTGGGCGCAGTAGATACCACAACCGCCCCCTCGGCTTCGCAGCCCATGAGGCTATAAGTAGGGGGAGGAGGGGGAGCAGTGGAGCACGCGCGTCCCTCCTCCTCATTGCTTCTTCTTCTTCTTCTCTCTCGCCGCTGCACCTCAAGCTACAACGAGCGCTGCGGTGGTCCGCTCACAATGAGCTCTTCCTCCGCCGTCACGCCCCCTATGGCGCACTCCGGCACCTGGGATGGTTCGGAGGTCCACGACGATCACGTCGATTTCCTCTGCAAGACACGTTGGCTGCCCGGCGAGGACCTCGTGCGGGTCTGCCTCGCGTGGAGGGGGGAAATCTCGCCGGCGCCGTAGGAGGGCGAGCGGGTCGTCTTCCGCTCGCACTGCCTACGCAGCCTTAGCTTACTGGCGAGCAGCTTCTTCCGCTCTTTCCTTGAATTCTACGGACTCAGCCGCACCACCTCACCCCCAACACGGTGGTGCTGCTATCCGCCTTCGTCACCTTGTGCGAAGGCTTCCTCGGCGTTCTCCCCACCATCAACCTCTGGGGGGAGTTCTTCTACTCCAAGCTCGGCACCCAAGCCGTGGGCGTGCCGGCTCAGTGCGGCGCTTTCATCGCCGTGCGGAGGTCGGGGGCCGACAACCCGTTTCCCTCCATCAAGCTGCTAAAGTCGGTGAAGATGTGGCAGCGGTCGTACTTCTACGTGAAGAACGTCTCCATGGAGGGCGATTGGGTCAATCTTCCAGCCTACGTAGCCGGCCCACCGGCGGGGAGGCAGCCCAACTGGTCGTATCGGGCCAGGACGCTGATGCCCGCAGGAGCTGGCGTCGTCGCGCAACTCCGAGTTCTGACGCAGTCGGAGGGCTTGACTGGGCGGGATTTGCTGGCCGCCTTCGTGGCATGCCGAGTGCTCCCACTCCAAGGTCGCCCCCACATGATTTGTCAGATGAGCGGGCATCGGGACCCGAGTCGGATGTGTACCAAGGAAATGCCTCATGAGGAGGTAGCCTATATGGTGAATTATCTTGTGAGCTGCGACCTCAAAGAAGAGTGGCAGTTCGGCAAGGAGCCGTATTCACGTGCCGCCCCTCCACCTCCAGCAAGTCATTTTTTTCTCTCTTTTCCTTTGACTCCCCGACTTCTTCGTTGCCGAGTCCGTCTTGTCTGATCTGACAAGTCAGCTTTGGTCAGAACCCCCTCCTCCAGCCAGCAGCCGGCACCGTGGGACCGGACCGCGAATTCCTCCCTAACCGGGCGGAGAGCGACGTCGATGACCCCGACTTGGGGGTGGCGGCCCTAGAAGACGACGCCGAGGGATGAGGCGGCACAATGGGAGGCCCGAGACTTAGGGCCAGTCTCGAGGACTGGCCTGACAATGACGAGGAGGTCGCCCCGCGCCACCAGCCAGGAGCCAGCCAGCCGGGCGCGAGCTCGTCCTCCGTGCTGGACGCCCAAGGTGGCGCTAAGAAGCGCAGGGCCAGGACGAGCCTGTTCGGCAGCCGGCCGAAGAAGCCCAAGGGCTCAACCGCGGCGACCAAGCGGGATGAAGCGGCCGCAAAGGCCAACCGCTTCCGCAAGGCGGTGAAGACGTCGCAGCTGATTTCTGCATAAGTGCTACCTTCCTTTGCACCTTCACTTTTTTCTTCGTTGACTCCACCTGAGATTCCTTTGCTTTACATTCTTTACTTTAGGGCCCCGCTCTCACTTGAGAAGTCGGCCGCTGGATCCATCATGAAGTCGGTGGAGACCTCCTCCACCACCCGACGGATCGATCCGGCCGCCGACCTCCGAGAGGCGACGGAGTGGAATGCGCAGGAGGCGCGCGAGGAGCGGGAAGCCACCCGCCTGAAGAAGGCGGAAGCTGACAAGGCGGAGGCCGCCGCCCTGAAGAAGCTGGCGGAAGTCGAGGCCGCCAACACGGAGAAGAAGCGTGCGGGAAGAAGCCGCACACCGCCAGTCGGTGGTGTTCGTCGTCCCTTTGAACTCTGCGCCGCCACCATCGGAGTTCATAGCGCAGACTGGGGAAGTCAGTGACGAGAATCCGATCATGCAGAGGGACGATGACAACATCGCCACGCCGGACGTAATCGTGCCGCCACCGCCGCTGTCCGGGAGCGCGCCAGGCGGGCAGCCGGTGGACCCGCCGGTGCCGCCAACTGAAGACGTGGTGGCGACGGGCCTGGCTCTCGAGGTCGGCACGCCGATGCGCCGCCGTCTCGCGAAGGCGGCCTCAGCGCCGCACCCTCTGGAAACCGGTGCCACGAGCTCCACGATCTCGGACACCAAGGCAACGAGCGCCGCGCCCACTGGGTGGGTGCGGGGAGGCGGGACGGGCCCGTTGAACCGGGCGCTTTTGGACGTCCAAGCCAAGCTCCGAGCCGAGGGCGACGCCATCAAAGAATGCACCAAGGCGTATCTGGCGTCGTGAGCAGCCATCCGGGTACCCGTCCTTCCTTCTTTGTTTTTGTTTCTTGTTCTTCTTTGTGGGAGCATGCCAGCGCACCCACTGGGTGTAGTCCCCTAGTTTTGGGCCGGCTACTGAGCAGGCGGCTTGGAACTATAATCGGCGAGTTCCAAGTACCAACACTTTGTCTGAAATTTTGTTGCAAGATTACCACAATCTTCGCGTGACCGCCTTCAACGCCAACGTTGAGGAGCTGGCCAAGCGGACCGCCGACTTGTCGGACAGCTGGGGTGAGTCCTCTCCCTTCTCTGCGGGGGCACGCTGGCGCACCCGCGGGCTGTAGTCCCCGAGATTCGGGCCGACTGCTGAGCAGTCGGGCCGGATCTCCTCGGCGACCTTTCTTCTTTTGTTGATGACTCCTTTCTTCACGGGGGCGTGCTGGCGCACCCGCGGGCTGTAGTCCCCGAGATTCGGGCCGACTGCTGAGCAGTCGGGCCGGATCTCTCTGGCGACCTTTCTTCCTAGCTGACGACTGACGCCTCTCCTTCTTATTCTTCAGAGGCCAACGCCGCCCTGCAGCAGCAGCTGGGTGAGGCCAACACTGCGTTGCGTGTCAAGGAGGAGGAGTGCGGCCGGCTGGTGGAGGAGCGCGACCGGCTGGCCATGCAGCTGGCGGAGCAGAAGGTGCTGCTCAAGATGGCCCAGAAGGAGGCGGAGGACAAGGAGGCCTCCCTCCTTGCCGAATTCTCATCCGAGCGCTCCTCCTGGACCGACACAGAGGCGTCGCTGGTCTCCGGCTTCCATGCGATCGAAGATCTCGTCGACGGTGAGCTTCCCATCCTTTTCTAAGCTACCGACTGCTAGTTGAGTCAACCTATAGTCTTTTAATCTTGTTCTTTATTCTTTTGCCTTGACAAACTTCTTCCCTGGCCACTCGGTTGCTGCCAACCAAGCCATCGAAGCGGATCGCGAAGGGTGGAGGGCGGACGGTGCACAAATTGCCTCCGATGCCCCCCGAAGTCTTGGTGAGCAGATCCTGAGCATCGAGGCCCGCCTTCGGCCGGCTCACCGGATGCTGCGCCGGCTTCAACGTGTCGCCGCCCAGGCGATTGCCGCCCTATGGCTGGATATGCAGGCGCCGCGCACCCTCAGTCGGACTGCCGACTGGCTGGAGGTAGCGGCTGGCTGCCTTGAGGCCTGGCAGGGCTCTTCGGCCCGGGCTGGAGCGCGCCAGGCCTTAGAGTTCGCCAAGGCGTGGTATCCTAGGCTGAGTCTAGCCCAGCTAGCCACATTGCTGCTAGAAGCTCAGGCGGAGTTGGTGGTCGTGGAAGACGATCTTGTCAAGCGCGCAACATCGATCGCCAAATACACCGACACCAGCGTCTTCGTCCCCAAGCAAGCTGAGAATGGCGAGGAGGCGCCGCCGGAGTGGTTCGGGCTAAACCCGAACGACGAGGAGGACTCGACGGAGGTGATTGACTCCAGTGGCGAGGAAGAAGGCAAGGAGGAGGCAGGAAACAAGGAGGAGGCACCAGAAGTCGGAGCAGACGGCCAACCCCAGCTCGATCTCGCCTCTAGCAACGAGCCGCGCCCAACCGAGCCGGCTGCTGCCAGAGGTGACCAAGCGGAGACCAACCAGCCGGCCGCTGCAGCAACTAGCACCGCCGACCCCTCCGGTCCTCCGAATCCATCCATAGTTTCCTAGGCTGCCACTTTATCTTCGTTTTTACCTTCTTAATAGTCTCAACGAACTTGTTAATTTGCACAATTCCACCCGCGGGGTGTATCTTGAACTTCTTTTTTGAAGATTCAGCCAAGGGCCTTTTCTATGTATATATTTCTCCGTGTTCTATCTCTCCTTGCTTATTGCTCTTTGCCTTTTCCTTTGCCGCCTTCCCTTGGTTGTCGTCTTGCCAGTCGGACAGCCGCTCTACGGACTGTTGCCGGATTAAGTACTTAGCTTCTTTGGGAAGGCAAGTACTTAGCCGTTTAGAGTTTTTTAGCAAGTTAATTAGAAAAGGCGAGCCGACTGCTCAAGAGTCGGTTGTAAAAGGCTGGAAGCCGGCTTAAACTATGTATATGCTTTGAATCCTTAGCCATTTTTCATGTGGACACCCATTCACCTTACTCCTGCCCACCAGACAGTCGCTCTGCGAGCTGCGGCTTCTAATAGGAGATGGCTTAAGTGCCACACACTACTTGTCCGGCTGCAGGAAGTCATTTCATAGTATAAGGCGGCAAGTCCCCGGGCCGACTAGTCGAACCTGGTGCCCAATGGCATAACAAAGAATAACATACTCATAGGCATAATTCTTATCATATAGACAAAAGAGGGCAGTCCCCGAGCTCTTCTCGGGGGGCCCGAGGTCTTTGTACTCTAATACAAAAGGTAGCGTGGTACATACTGCATTAACTATGAAATCTTTGGAGGAGGTTTGCATTCCATGGCCGCTCCATCTCTTTGCCGGAGTCATCCCTCTTGCGTGCTCGGGGCTTTTGAGCATCGATCAGGTAGCAGGAGTCATTGCCCAACACTTTGTTGATGATGAAAGGGCCTACCCAAGGTGCTGAGAGCTTGTGCTGGCTGGCTGTTCGCTGAATCAGCCGGAGCACAAGGTCTCCTTCTTGGAAAGATCTCGGCTTGACCTTCCGGTTGTAGTATCGGCGCAGGCTCTGCTGGTAGATGCTGGACCGGCTGAGTGCCAACAGCCGGCCCTCTTCCAGCAGATCAACGTCGTCTTGACGTGCTTCTTCTGCTTCCTCTTCGGTGTACATGGTGATTCGAGGGGAGTCGAATTCTATGTCCGTTGGGATGACGGCTTTGGCACCGTAGACGAGGAAGAAGGGGCGTGAAGTCGGTTGACTTGTTTGGAGTTGTGCGCAGGCTCCAGAGGACGGTTGGCAACTCGTCAAGCCAACAGCCTGCCGAGCGCTCCAGAGGCTCGACCAGTCGAGGCTTGATGCCGGAAAGGATGAGGCCATTTGCTCGTTCTACCTGGCCGTTGGACTGCGGATGGGCAACGGACGCTAAGTCCAGTCGAATGCCCTGCGTCACGCAGAAACGGGCCAAGGCACCTTTGGCAAAGTTCGTGCCGTGGGTGATGATGCTGTGCGGTATGCCGTACTGAATTGTGATGTCGGAGATGAAGGTCACAGCAGTCAGACCATTCAACTTCTTGATTGGTTTTGCTTCTATCCACTTGGTGAACTTGTCCACTGCGACAAGTAAGTGAGTCAAGCCGCCTCGTGCCGTCTTGAATGGTCCCACCATGTCCAGGCCCCAAACAGCAAAGGGCCAGGCAATGGGAATAGTCTTGAGTGCAGAAGCCGGCTAATGTGGCTTGGAGCGAAACTTCTGGCACCCATTGCATTTTTGGACCAAGGCCTTGGCGTCTTCAAGAGCAGTCGGCCAGAAGAAACCATGGCGAAAGGCTTTGGCGACGAGTGCTCTTGAAGCCACGTGGTGGCCACACTCGCTTGATGGATGTCCTTAATAATTGCTTGGCCTTGCTTCGGCTCCATGCAGCGCTGGTAGACACCAGTGACGATGCACCTTACAAGCTCTCTGTTGACTATGGTGTAGGCTGCCGCCCGGCGTTGCACTTGTCGAGCTAAGATCTCATCAGTTGGTTGCTCTTTGTTCACCAGGAATTTGAGGATGGGCTGGGCCCATGAAGGGGCTGCAATTTCTGCAACTGTCAGGACTGTGACTTGGACAAGGGCGGCTGGGCCGGGAGGCGGTGGGTTGGAGTCGGCAGCCGCTTGCTATGTCGATGAAGTCCCCGGGCCAATTGGCGCAGTCCCCGAACCGGGCTCTGGAGTCTCCGGGCCGACCGCCGCAGTCCCCGGGCCGGGTGCGACTGCCACGATCCCCGTGCCGTCTGTCGGAATACTCGTGCCTCCTGCAGGGGCCCTCAAGTCGGATCCGACTGTTTCAGGAGGAGCCGGCACGAAGATAGAGTCTGGCTCTAGCGATGGCTTGACAGACGGCTTGAGGAGGCGCTGAAGGGCTACGCGCGAACGATATTGCTTGACGGGTGGAGCCGATTCATGCCAGGGCGTCTGCTTGGTCGTTGTCGTTTCTTGGCACATGGAGAAACTCGCACCCCTCAAAATATCCACTGACTTGCTGTACGAGGAAGCGGTAGCTCGCCATGTTGGCGTCTTTGGCGTCCCAATCACCTGACGACTGCTGGACCACCAAGTCGGAGTCACCATAGCACAGGATCCAGCGAATGCCAAGCTCTTTGGCCAGCCGGAGCCCGTGAATGAGTGCCTCGTATTCAGCGACATTGTTGGAGGCGGCAAAATGGATTTGTAGCACATATTTCAGCTTGTCTCCTTTGGGAGAGGTGAGGACGATGCCGGCTCCCAAGCCGGTGCGCATCTTGGAGCCGTCAAAATGCATTCGCCAATGGGTGGAGTCGGGCGCTGGCGGCAGATACTGGGTCTCGGCCCAGTCGGCGAGGAAGTCGGCCAGCGCTTGCGACTTGATGGCGGTGCGAGGCTAGTAGTAGATGGTGTAGGGGGCCAAATCGATGGCCCATTTGGCCACTCGACCCGACGCATCCCGGCTCCCGATGATCTCGGCTAGTGGAGCCATGCAAACCACAATGATTGGATGCTCTTGAAAGTAAGGCTTCAATTTCTTGGCGGCAAAGTGCATGCCGTAGCACATCTTCTGGTAGTGGGGGTAGTTTTGCTTGGAGGTCGACAGTACTTCACTTAAATAATATACCGGTCTCTAGACTGGTAGTGCCTTGCCTTCCTCCTTGCGCTCTACTACGATGACTGTGCTGACTACTCGGCTGGTGGCGGCGATGTAGACGAGCATGGGTTCCTTAGGAGTCGGAGCCACCAGGACAGGTGGAGTAGTCAACATCTTCTTTAGTTGGAGAAAATCTTCATCCGCCTTGTGGTTCCACTCGAAAAAAGTGGTATTCTTCATGAGTTGGTATAGGGGGAGAGCCTTCTCGCCCAGTCGACTGATGAATCGGCTGATGGATGCCAAACAGCCAGTGAACTTTTGGACGTCCAACAGTCGGCTGGGTAACTCCATCCTTTCAATGGCCTTGATCTTTACAGGGTTGCACTCTATGCCGCGTTCAGAGACCAGGAAGCCAAGAAGCTGGCCGGCTGGTACTCCGAAGACGCATTTCTCTGGGTTGAGCTTGATTTGAAATCGGCGCAAGTTCTCAAAGGTCTCCTTGAGGTCTTCTAGCAGTGTTCCACGCATCTCTGTCTTCACCACCACATCATCCACGTAAACATGGGCATTTCTGCCGAGTTACTTGAGGAGGCACTTCTGCATGCAACGTTGGAAGGTGGCGCCGGCATTCCTCAAGCCGAATGTCATGGTCAAGTAGCAGAAGGCTCCAAATGGCGTGATGAAGGCGGTCTTTAGCCTATCAGCCGGGTTCAAATTGATCTGGTGATATCCCGAATATGAATCCAAGAAACTCAACAGCTCGCATCCGGCTGTGTAGTCTATCACTTGGTCGATCCTTGGCAAAGCGAACGGGTCCTTGGGGCATGCTTTGTTGAGGCTAGTGTAGTCAATACACATTCTCCATTGCTTGTTCGTCTTCAGTACCAGGACCGGGTTGGCTAGCCATTCTGGAAAGAACACTTCCATGATGAAGCCGGCTGCCAGCAACCGGGCTATCTCTTCTCCAACAACTCTTCTCTTCTCTTCTGACAAGCGGCGCAAGGGCTGCATGACTGGCTTGGCATCAGATCGGACATGCAATTTGTGCTCGGCGAAATCCGTTGGGACACCTGGCATGTCTTTGGGGGACCATGCGAAGATATCCCGATTCTCACGGAGGAAATCGATGAGCTCGCCTTCCTATTTGCTGTCGAGGTTGGCACCTACGACAGCATACCTCTCTGGGTGGTCCGGGTCCAAGGGTATCTTCTTCGTTTCTTTGGCTAGCTTTAACGAGCCCTCAACTTCCGACTCCCTGGGATCGGGCGACATCTCTGGCTGCTTGCTTGCCATCGCCACAACCCGATCAAGGAGCCGCTTCTCAGCTGCGATCACGAGGGACTCGGCCAGCCGACTGCTCTCTGCTGCGCAGGAGGACGACTTCTTGTAGTCACCAGTTATGGTCAGAATCCCCTTGGAACTCGGCATCTTCATCTTGAGGTAGGCATAGTGGGGGACAGCCATGAACTTGGCCAGGGCAGGGCGGCCAAGTAGCGCATGGTATGGGCTCTCAAGGTCCACCACCTCGAACCAAATTGACTCTTGGCGGAAGTGATCTTTGTCTCCAAAGAGGACGTCAATCAAAATCTTGCCGATTGATGAGCAGGAAAGGCCAGGAACTATGCCATGGAACACTATCCGGCTGGACTGAAGCTGGCTCTGTCTGATTCCTAATTTCTCCATGGTATCCTTGTATAGGATGTTGATGCTGCTGCCGCCGTCTATCAGGACCCTAAGAAGCGAGCAGCTCGCTTGTCCATGGCAAATGTGGCCTCCAAAACCAAGGCATTGGAGCCGGGTTTGGGCATTACTTCCAGGTGGTCAGCTCTGCTCCACCTAATGGGCTTCTCGGACCAATGCATGAACTCTAGTGTATCATATGGTACTGCTTTCACCTCCTGCTGCTGGAGCCGCCTGCTGTGTCGATCATCGACCATGCTGGTAAACACGACATAGGCTCCATGCTCTTCTGGGTACTCGTCTTGTATCGCGCCGACTGGTCTGACAGCTGGTTGCTTGGGCGGAGGAGGAGCCGGCTGCCCAGCAGGTGGCGGAGGCAAAAGGCTGTCTCCCTTGGCGATCTTGGTGAGCCAGTGGCACTTTCGAGTAGTGTGGTTGGACGGATTTGTGCCATTATGGAATTTGCTGGGTCCATCCAAAGTCTGCTCATATGAGAAAGTCGGCTGCCAGTTGGGCTTGCCGCCCTTCTGGCGTTTGGGCGGAAGCTGCCCTTTCGGCTGCTGGTCTTTGACTGTCGCCACCTGCCGACTAGTGGAAGCCGGCTGTGGGGGTTTGCGCTTGTGGTCG
The DNA here is from genome assembly GCF_002162155.2 of Triticum dicoccoides. Taxonomy (NCBI): domain Eukaryota; kingdom Viridiplantae; phylum Streptophyta; class Magnoliopsida; order Poales; family Poaceae; genus Triticum; species Triticum dicoccoides. The sequence continues at coordinate 519,924,166 of NC_041386.1, forward strand.
TTCTGCTTTTGACGTCGACTGGTGTCTCAAGCCGGGGTTCGAGGAGCCTGAGGAGCCACCTTGCCTGTCGCACTAACTTGGATCTCCATCTTCATGGAGGAGTTGGCCGTGGCATATTTGTCTGCTATGATCAGCAGCTCGTCAAGGGTCTCTGGCTCATCGCAGAGAAGCATGTGCTTGAGGAGGGTGCCCTCTCGTCATCCTGCAGTGAAGTACTCAATGGCCTGCACCTCGTGCACGCCCTCGCAGGAGTTGCGGAGCTCGACCCAGCGCGTGAGGTAGTCGCGAGTTGACTCATTGGGGCCTTGCACGCACAAGGAGAGATGGCGAGGTTTGGGTGGCCGCTTGTACGTGCTGGTGAAGTTGCGGACGAAGGCGTCGGTGAAGTCGACCCAACTGTTGATGCTGCGGGGCCTTAAGCTATTTAGCCATGTCCGGGCCGTGCCCTGGAGCATGAGCGGAACGTACTTCACGGCAACATGCTTGTTGCCGTTTGCTATGCTGACGGCCGTGGAGTAGTCGACTAGCCAGTGTTCCGGCTTCACGGAGCCGGTGTATTTGAGTGTGTCTCTTGGGAGCATGAACCCTTTGGGGAAGGGCTCGTCTCGAATGCGGGGGCCGAAACACAGCGGACCCAACTCATCTTCTTCTTCAAGCGCCAGGGATCGGTGGAGACGGTCGATCCGGTGGCGGGCGTCATTCTCTCCGACTCCCTCTTGGCGGCCAAGGCGGTCGCCGAGCGTGGGTTGATCAACAGGCGGCAGGGAGACTCGCCTTTCCCTGCGAGGGGGAGGAGGCGGACAGTCGTCCTGTCGTTCCACTGTTCTTGGGCGGCCGTCTTGGTCGCGCTCTATGGTGATGCGAGTCCGACTGCGGCTGGCAGCCGGCTCCTTGTCCTTTCTTCCGTGGACACCACCAATCGGCGTCCGAGATGTCGCGCCTTGGTCTCGGCGGGGAGGCAGGTCGTCATTCTGTCGGTGCCGCACATCGTTTCGGCAGCTGGCCTTGTTTTGCTCCACAGCCGCGTCAAGGAGTCACTGGACGCGCTCTGTTATCAAGCGACGTTCTTCGCCCTCGAATTTGTCCAGCTCATCCGCCGCCTCCTGGGCAGCTCGGATGTTCTCCGCAGGCGTGGCATAAACAGAGCGATTTGCCCCGAACAGGTCGGCGATGGCCACGCCGCGCTGCCGGACCGTGCCAAGGCGCTAGGTCCAGCTGCAGTCGGCGTGCCGCACACATCGCGGTCCATCTTGCGCTGGTAGGCCTCTGATAGGCGTCTCATGTTGGCCAGCTTCCTGGCGCCTTCGACTAGCTGAAGCCGGTGTGCCTCCAGCGTTTCAGCATCGGCATCTTCGGGAATGGGCGCTGCCAGGTCTTGCCACGCCGCGTTGAGCGGATCATAATCACCCCCGCCGGAGTGCTCGCCATGATCAATGACAAGCACTTCCGTCGGAGTGCTCGCCGCTACTCTCCGCGCAAGGGAGCGGCTCGTCGTAGACCACCACGTTGGTAGGGAATGTGTCAAGCGACGCGGTGTCGGAGTCGACCAACATCGGATCGGTGAAGCCTACGGACTCCAAGTCCCCAGCTGGCTCGCTGGCGACGTGGAGTTGATCGAGGAGGCCTGCGAGGCAGCTCTCGGGGCCGCCTATGCCCGCGTCGGATGCGGGCTCGTCGGAGAGGCGGACCTTGCCGACAAGATCGGCGAGGCAACTGGCCGCGCAGGCGATTTCAATGCCATGCAGCGCGTCGGTGCAGACTCCGTCTGGCGTGTCGAGCTGGCTGCACTCGCCAGGGAGGAAAAGGGTTCCCGTCCAGAACAGGTCTCAGGAGGACGGTGCACCAGGCCCCACGGTGAGTGCCAAATGTCAGGGGTTGGGTGGGACATATGCCAATGGATGGCTTATCATGGTGGGGGCGAGTAGAACGTCGCCGGTGCCTGGAAACGGGATGAGGCGTAGACATGAACGCAGGCGTACTTTACCCAGGTTCAGGGCTCTCCTAGGAGATAACACCCCTAGTCCTGCTCTGCGGGGTCTCCGCATGATCACTAAGGCAAAGTGAATACAAGGGCGCTCCTCGAGCTGTATGCTGAAAGTAGGAGAAGGCTGGGCTAGCTCTCTCCTTCTTCTATGATTTGGTCTAGTTCTAATGGATCGGAACCCTTTGCATGGGTGTCCTGGGGGGTTTATATAGGCCTACCCCTAGGGGTACAATGGTAAACTGTCGGGGCGCAGCGCCCAGCCGTCAGTCTCTTCGCCTACCGGCTCTTCCGTCGACTGGTGGGCCCCATCGACTGGTCTAGTATGGAGCGGACAGGCCGTACCTGCCGCTTGCGGGTGTTGCCGGCTGCTGATTACTGTAGCCGCGCTTCTAATGACGCAGGCTTGGTCATGAGGTCGTGGCTACAGCCCCGCCGTCTGGCGGGTGATCACTGTAGCCACTACCTATCTCGTCTGGTTAATGGCGTGGAGAACCCGTGGGAGGGGCAGACCGACTCCCGGGGGCCGGCTCCCTACGGGTCCGACTGGTGGAGCTCTCGCCGTCTTCTAGACTCTCGCTGATCGGTGGGGCCCATCATCCGTGGACCGTACTGATAGGCCGTTGTGGGCACAGGACTCCGCCCGCTGTTGCTGATGTCAGGGATGGCATGGCAACAGTGCTATGCCAGACGGGGATCTCCATGGGTACAACGCACTTTGGCCTAGCCACCCCCTGGAAAAGGGGAGGGAGTGGGCTTTACTGTTGCCACTTGTAAGTGCATCTAGTGCCACCCCTAGTTGGTTTTGGAGTATTGACAACAAACCTAGTTGAGGGACTAATGTGTTTGTGAGAATTGCAGGATAACACAGGTAGAAGTCCCTCATTGATTCGGTTTTACTACCAGAGATGACCCCTAAAAATGTATGAAGACATTGAAGTCAAAGGTGGTATATGAAGATATTCACATTGAAGACTATGACAAAAGAAGACACGATATGAAGCCTATGGAGCTCGAAGACTTAGATCTTTCGTAGTTCTTTTTCTTTTGTGTTGAGTCATAGGAACCACCGTACTGTTAAGTGGGGTCCAGGAGAACTAGTCAGAATGACTGAAGTGATGCCTAAACCAAAAACCTATGTCTTCAAGTGAAGACAATGAGAGCGAATCTTGTCCAGAGCCGGACAAGTCAGCTTTGCTTGTAGCCCAAGTAAAGTTGCCATGAGAGTTTGAAATCTGACCATTGAGACACGTGTCAGTTCCTTAGTGACCCAGGGTCATTTCGGACAAATCAGGTCGGGTTGCCAAGTGGCTATAAATAGCCCACCCCCTACAACAATAAACGGTTGGCTGCTCAGATTTCAGTGCACGGCTTTTGTCGTTTGAGAGCAACCCACCTCGAAGCCTTTGAGAGAAAATTCCTAGCGAGGAGAAAGCCCTAACCACCCAGAGCCAGAGTAAATTGGGCATCACTTAAGTCTTCTTGTCTGTGTGATCTGAAGACTTATTACACTTGAGGACTGTGCATCCTCCAGACGGTTAGGCATCACGTTCAGAGCATCCAAGATACATTGTGGATTGCCAGTGAACGAAGTCTGTGAAGGTTTGGGAGTCTACCTTGAAGACTTACCAGAGTGATTGGGCGAGGACTATGTGACCTTAGCTCAAGGAGAATACGGTGAGGACTTGGTGTCCTGAGCTGCGTGTTCAGGACTGGGTGTCCGGGACTGTGTGTCCTAAGGTTTAAATACCTAGCCGCTCCAACCAGACGTACAGTTGCCACAGCAACTGGAACTGGTCCAACACATCATTGTCTTCAACGAGTCAATGGTTTCATCTTCACTTCCTTTTACTTACTGTTACTCAGTGTGAAGCCATTGCATGCTTGCTATATCTTTTGTCTTCACAACGTAACTGTATGATTTGATTGGCTTCATAACTTCTTCCTACCTGATCCTTATTACACTGCAGCTACTTGTCATTGTGCTTTCACTCTATTGAATACTTGACCATGGCTTGCCTAGTGTAATCTAACTTCCGCTGCATAGTGATAGGCATATCTATACTGTTTGTCTTCATAACTTCCACGTTTTGAAGACTTTCATAAAAATCGCCTATTCACCCCCCCTTTAGTCGATATAACGCACTTTCAATTGGTACTAGAGCATGGTGCTCCCTTGTTCTGTGTGATTCGGTTTAACCACCTGGAGTTTTAGCTATGTCGACTGCAGGGATAATCAAAGTCCCCGCTGCGTGCCCCGTCTTCGATGGAACTGAATATCCCTATTGGAAGAATAAGATGCGTATGCATCTTGAAGCCATTGACGTCGACCTATGGTATGTCGTCGAGAACGGCGTTCCCAAGGCTGGAGAAGGTGTCGTTGCTGCTGATGTCAAGAAATTCGTTCAACTGGACTCTACTGCGAAGAACATCATCTGTGGTCATCTGACCAAAGGACAGTATGGCCGTGTGAGTGCTTTGAAGACATCCAAGCTGGTCTGGGTCTGGCTCTCCAAGGTCAATGAAGGCATCTCAACCTAGAGAGATCAAAGAATCAGTGTCCTTCGCAATCTCTTCAACCGCTTCAAGCGAAATGACAATGAGAATGTCCAGCACACATTTGACAGACTCACTGACATCACAAATGAGCTTCAAGCCCTCTGCGCCACTGAGATTACCAAACACGAATTCGTCAAAACGCTGCTGAGATCACTTGATAGTTCGTTTGACATCCTAGCCCTGATGATTCAAGAACGTCCTGATTTCAAGACACTCGATCCATCTGACATACTTGAGAGGCTCAACACACATGAGTTTCAGCTTTCTGAGAAAAGAGATATCTACGGTCCAAACTATGGGCGAACTCGTGCCTTGAAGGCAAAAGCTGTTTCCTCATCTAAAGAAGAATCTGACAGCAGTTCTAATGATCCTGAAGACATTGGAAGGGAACTTGCAATGCTTGTGAAGAAGTTCCAAAAGTTCACCAAGAAGAAAGGCTTCAGAAAGTCTTCACGATCAAGCTCAAGGAATGATGAAGCTTCTGCTCATGACTACAAGAAGAAAACATGCCACAAGTGCAAGAAAACTGGACACTTCATCTCTGAGTGTCCACAGTGGGACAATGAGAACAGAAGGAAGAAGAAGATCAAGGAATATGACTCTGACGACAAGAAGAAGAAGAAATACTCAAAGTCTTCTTCCAAGTCTTCCTCAAAGTCTTCATCACACAAGAAGAGCTCATCTGGCAAGGCACGTGTGTCTGTTGGCAAGGAAATGGATTCTGAGGAGGAATCCGCTTCTAAGGAGGCAGAGGTGGAGTCTGAGGAGGAGTCTGATTCTGGCATTGCAAGTCTGGCTACAGCATACGTCGCCAAGTCCATCTTCAACACTGAAGACAATAACTTCATCACCGACACCGATGCAAATGACAAGGACGACTCCACTCCTACCTACTGCTTCATGGCACGCGGTGCCAAGGTAAACACACGCACTACTCGCTATCAAACATCCAATGACGATGACTCTGATTGTGATTCAAGACCCAGTTACAAAACACTTGCTAAAATTGCAACTGAACAACAAAAAGCCATGGAACATATTCAAAAATTGTTAGACAGAAGCGATGATCTGTTGGGTGCTGAAATGACTCGATCTGAATCCTTAATTGAAGACATAAAAAATCTTCACGTTAAGTATCAGGAACTTGAAGATCGTCTTGATACTCTCTCAACAACTCATGAAAGCTTTCCTATGATTATCTTCAAAGGAAGCAAGAACTTGAGAAATTGAGAGCGGCTCATGAAGATCTTCAAAAGGAAAACGAGTCACTTCGCGCCGAACAGATCAGTTCCGCCCAGGAAGGATTTGAACCACCATGTCTTAAATGCATCGAGCGTTATAATGCTACTTCTGTTGCTGAATTTTCCACTGCTACTGCTGTTGCAATATCTTCAACTATTGATGTGGTAACTAACCCCTCTGCTGAGGATACCATTGCTATTGCTGATGAGAATGCTAGGTTGAAGACATTGCTTGAAACAGGGATGTACAAAAGTCTTAAAGTACATCAGACATTATGTGATGTCCTCAAGAAGCAGATTCTGAATCGAAACCCTAGGAAAGAGGGTGTTGGGTTCATAAGGAAAATAAATGCAGATGGCTCTTACTGGAAACCTGAGCAGTACCCCAAAACCAAGTGGGTTGCTGCAAAGGAACCTTCAGCAGATCCATCCAATTTATCTGGCTTCACTTGTGCTAACCCCATTATCATTGATGAATCCTTTGATGCAAACTATATACTGTTTAAGAATCAGAATGGTGAAGTGTTTGCCAGGTACATTGGTACTAACTACAGGAATGGACCGCCTATGAAGAAGATCTGGGTTCTGAAAAAGTGTCTGGAAAATCTTCATGTGAATGTCTTCATGACATCTCACTTGAAGAAGACAAACCTCAGACCAAAGGCTTCATACGGTCCAAAGGCTTCATACAAACAGAGGACTCACCTGAGTCACACTAACGCAAATGTTTTGCAGGGAAACCATACTCAGGCATATGAATATGAGTGCGGTTCATCAAACCGTCATGTTCATATGACCAAAAATTATTCTGCTTATTCTTATGAGTACTATTGTCCACCTGCAAGACTGTTCTCTAAGGCTTCAAAGCCAAAATTCTCAGAAGCTGCACTTAGACTTATTGCTTCTAAGCCACCCTTGAAGATTTGGGTGGTTAAGAAGGCTTAACTCTCTTTTGCAGGGAAAGGTCTCCACCAGAAAACCAAAATCTTCTGACGCTATTGCTGGGGACCTTAAAAATCTTGTAGGGCGCAAGATAAAATGCCCGAATGGCATCATTATGTACTTCGTTCCTGAATCGCATGCTACTCTCCCTATTAGTCCTAATCTGGATCTAAGCTTTCATAACCCACTGGTTCATCAAATGTTTTTGCTTCACAATTCTCTTCGTGAAGCCTATCCCCCTAACTGCACTGTAGGGTACGACACCAGCGTCTTCAAAGTCTTCAGAATGGATTATTGACAGTGGATGTACAAATCACATGACTGGCAAAAGAAGCCTTCTTATGGAATCAACCTTACGTCCATCCGACAAGAGCCACATCACATTTGCTGACACTGGTAAAAGTAAGGTATTGGGTCTAGGTAGAGTTGCAATCTCAAAGGATCAACACATGGATAAAGTCATGCTTGTTGAATCCCTTGGCTTGAACTTAATGTCTGTCTCAATGCTCTGCAATTTGAACATGATCGTAATGTTTGGAAAATATCGTTGTCTTGTACTAATGGAATCTGACAAGTCTCTAGTGTTTGAAGGGTATCGAAAAGATGATCTGTATGTGGTAGATTTCTCAGCAGGGCCACAACTTGCAGTATGTCTTCTTGCAAAAGCTTCAGAATGCTGGCTTTGGCATTGGAGGCTTGGGCATGCTGGCATGAGGAACCTCCACACCCTTGCGAAGAAGAAGCATGTCATAGGCATCGAGGGCGTCAAGTTCAAGAAAGATCACTTATGCGGTGCCTGTGAAGCAGGGAAGATGACGAGGGCAAAACATCCCTCGAAGACAATCATGACCACTACTCGACCCTTCGAACTGCTTCACATGGATCTTTTCGGTCCCACTCATTACTCAACTTTTACTACTACTGCTTGCCTCTATGGCTTTGTCATTGTTGATGATTACTCTAGATATACTTGGGTGCACATAATCCTTTACAAGACTGAAGTGCAGGATGTCTTCAGACGCTTCGCCAATCGTGCTATGAACAATTTTGGCGCCAAGATAAAGCACATCAGAAGTGACAATGAGACTGAATTCAAGAACACTGGCCTTGATACATATCTTGATACCTTGGGCCTCACACATGAATTTTCATCTCCGTACACGCCACAGCAGAATGGCGTCGTCAAACGCAAGAACAGAATACTCATTGAGATGGCCAGAACGATGCTAGATGAATACAAGACTCCAAGAAAATTCTGGACTGAAGCCATTGACACTGCATGCCACACAATCAATCGTGTTTATCTTCACAAGCTTCTGAACAAGACATCTTATGAGCTCCTTACTGGCAAAAAGCCAAATGTCAGTTACTTCAGAGTATTTGGCGCAAGGTGCTGGATCAAGGACCGACATCACACTTCAAAATTTGCACCAAAAGCACATGAGGGTTTTATGCTTGGAAATGGAAAGGATTCGCACTCCTACAGAGTCTTCAATCTCTTTCATTATAAAGTGGTTGAAACAGTGGATGTGCGGTTCGATGAGACCAATGGTTCGCAAAGAGAGCAACTGCCAAATGTGCTAGATGAAGTTCCAGCTAGTGAATCAATCAAGCTTATGGGAACTGGAGAGATTATACCTTCTGAAGCTCATCCTAAAGAAGAACTTATCATCTCAGCACCTGATCGACATGAAGACAATGCTCAGCCTGAAGATATTCCTCCCAACAACAACACAGATCAGCAAGAGCAAAGTCTTCGCCCTGTACATCCTCGTGTTGCCAATGAAGTGCAGATTGACAGAATGATTGACAGCATCAATGCACCTGGTCCACTCACTCGTTCAAGGGCAAGTCAGCTAGAAAATTTCTGTGGGCACTTCGCATTCGTCTCAATATCAGAACCCAAGAAAGTTGAAGAAGCCTTCATGGAACCTGAATGGATTCAAGCTATGCAAGAAGAGCTTCAACAGTTTGAGCTGAATAATGTATGGGAACTGGTTAAGCGTCCTGATCCACGGAAGCACAACATAATAGACACCAAATGGATATACCGCAACAAGCAAGATGAGCATGGTCAAGTTGTCAGAAACAAAGCTCGTCTCGTTGCTCAAGGATATACTCAAGTGGAAGGCATTGACTTTGATGAAACGTTTGCTCCTGTGGCTAGGCTTGAAGCCATACGCATACTGCTGGCCTATGCAAATCATCATAACATACTTCTATATCAAATGGATGTGAAGAGTGCCTTTCTCAATGGCAAGATTGAAGAAGAAGTGTATGTTGCACAACCGCCTGGCTTTGAAAATCGAAAACATCCTGACATGGTATACAAGCTCAACAAGGCGCTATATGGCCTCAAACAAGCCCCTAGGGCCTGGTATGACACACTCAAATACTTCCTGAAGAGCAAAGGCTTCATACCTGGTTCCCTAGATCCCACTCTTTTCACAAAGACATATGATGGTGAACTGTTTGTGTGCCAAATATATGTGGATGACATTATCTTCGGCTGCACAAATCACAAGTACAGTGAAGAGTTTGGATATATGATGCAAGAGCAATATCAGATGTCCATGATGGGGGAGCTGAAGTTCTTCCTTGGTCTTCAAATACGACAACAACATAATGGCATCTTCATATCTCAAGAGAAGTATCTCAAAGATTTCCTGAAGAAGTTTGGTATGCAAGACTGCAAAGGCTTCACAACACCAATGCCAGCCAAACATCATCTGGGTCCCGACGACAATGGTAAAGAGTTCGATCAAAAGGTATACCGCTCCATGATTGGCTCTTTGCTCTATTTATGTGCATCTAGGCCAGATATTATGCTTAGTGTTTGCATGTGTGCACGATTTCAAGCGGCACCAAAGGAATTGCATCACTTAGCTGTGTAGCGAATTCTTCGATATTTGGCTCACACCCCAACTCTAGGATTATGGTATCCAAAGGGCTCAGAGTTTGATTTGGTTGGATTCTCGGATGCTGATTATGCTGGTGACAAAGTTGATCGCAAGTCTACATCAGGCACATGTCACTTTCTGGGACGATCACTTGTATGTTGGTCTTCAAAGAAGCAGAACTGTGTATCTCTCTCCACTACTAAATCTGAATACATTGCTGCTGGATCTTGCTGCGCTCAGCTTCTGTGGATGAAGCAAACACTCAAGGACTATGGCATTCATCTGAAGCAAGTGCCACTTTACTGCGACAACGAAAGCGCCATCAAGATTGCCAACAACCCAGTTCAACACTCGAAGACAAAGCACATTGAAATTCATCATCACTTTCTCAGAGATCATGTTGTGAAGGAAGACATTGATATCATACACATCAACACTGAAGAGCAATTGGCAGATATCTTCACCAAGCCCTTGGATGAGAAGAGGTTTTGCAAGTTACGGTGTAAGCTAAATATCCTGGAATCCTCAAATGTCCTGTGATCAAGCACACATCCTAACCCTTATGCATACTGATGACTTAGATGTGCAACACACGAAGTAAAGTATATCTTCAATCAATGAAGACATACATTCTAAGTGTGAATACATTAATGTGGAATTTGACTTCGGAGCGCCACGATAATTGTGCGCCGTGTCTGGGTCTAATACTTCCTATACGGTGGGTAACGCCACCACCAAACGTTATATTTTGAAGTGTTTCACTCATGGCGTTACCTTGCAATGTCTTCACATTTGGTTTGGCTTCGAACTCAACATGTCTTCATGATTATCTTCACTATGTTGATTATATAGATATATATCTATACTAGTGTTCTGTCCTCTACAGCATTCACCTATAGCTATGTCTTCTTGTTTGAATCTTTTGAACTTAGTGAATGTGATCGGACCCCAAACTTCTCTATGCTTTCGATCTCAAACTCTATCTCTCCAAGTCATATGCATTCTATTGAACTATCGAATGTCTTCTCTGCGTCCTTGTCAGCAGAAGACACAGAGACAACATTTAAGTCCGTTTTCAATGCTCATTTATCCACATGAAATCCGGAGAAGTAGGAACGACCACCCATCAATCCAGGAGTGCGTGGGACGTGGAACTGCCCCCCAAAATACCGCATGATGGCCACGTTCCTCAGATGCGAATCGCCAGGGGCACCTAAGTAATAGCGCAGTGCCGCCCCTGCGACTATAAATTCACACTTACCGCGGTCATTATCTCCTTCTTCCACCCTCGCACGAACCCTAGCGCCACCGCTAGCTCTCGACGATGCCGATGATGAAGCGCTTCGCCGCCGCAACCTCTCCGACGCCGTCTTCACGCCGATCGCGGACATCGTCCTCTCCGCCGTCGCCGTAGGTGTCTTCCGTCACCAAGTTAGGGCACGGAGGATTGAACTGCTCGGCATCATCTCCCACTCCGTCTAGCAGTTCCAAGTGTGGTAAATAAAACTGCCTTTTTACAACACCATAGATCCTCTGGTTCTGTGACTTTCTACCACAAGAAGTTTCTGTTCACACAAGCTAGATCTCTCTCACACTGCATCTCATAACATGCCTAGTATATTCACTTGTGCTTCACAAAGTAGTTAGATTCGTCACTTGTACTGATCTGTGGATTCGTACAAATCTGGAACCAACTTCTTATCTATGAGTGAATGTCTTCGCACGATGAGGTCAATGTCTTCTAAACTGATTTATCTTCAAAATCTTCTGAGAATGCATATGACCTCTTCCCCTTCCCTCGCACCTTAATGCTGTCACAGGTACATGTCTGTGGGAGAATCCTTCGGTTCTCATAGTCTGCATTCATTTGCAGAATTCCTACAGCATCACATAAATTCTCCTGAAGCCAGTTCCTGTTGGTCCAGCAAAAGAAAGCCTTTGAAGCCTTTGAAAGTTTTGAAGCCTTTCGATTTAAAGTTTATGGCTTCAGAAGCAGCAGCAAGGAAGGGGGCAGACAACAACGTGGAGGAACTTCCAAAGATCTGCCTGAAGACCTGGCAGATATGTATAAAACAGATCCTGAAGAGAATTATGGGCAGCGCAAGACCCGAATCCAACGGATTCGATGCTACTGGGCAGAACAATGGTTCAAATACCGCTTCACAACCCAAGAGTATGCTGAGAAAAGTGCCATCAAAAGACCGTGGGGAGACATCTTATACAAGAACCTTGTACCCAGGTCCAGAGATGAAGCTATTGCCCAAAGCTTCTATCCATGCATGGTTCGTGGGCCATAGCCTGGTGATGCACATCCGTCGTCACTACTCTGGTGTCGTGACGACAATCTGTTCAAGCGCAACTTCCAGTTTGTGCAACAATCAGCAAAGCAGACCAAGAAGAAATTTGGGTTAGACTTCAACCCTGGTCCCTCTGCACCAAGGGCAGATGGCACACGCGACGTAGAACCCAATATCATCGGTCCGTATGCCAACCTTGAGGGCCTCATCACCCGCATCTTAGTCCAAGGGACTGCCGTGAATGACCCTCCAACTGACTCTGAGTCTGATAAAGCTCCTGCTGTACCGAAGCCAAAGCAGTCGAAGAAGCCAAAAGCTTCAAAGCTGGCCCCTTCACCAAAAATCTCAAGGGCGAAGCCATTGGCAACTGCACCTCCTGAAGACAGTGTGCAGTCTGAAGACGTATCCCGCGTCTCCAAGCCCCAGAAGGCCAAGATGCCTCAGCCACACACCGGCAAAGAGCTCACAGCTGCTGACATTCTGCGCAGCGAAGCCATTGATCTGTCAAGTGATGAAGATCTTGGAGATGACGCTCTCGAGCAGCTCATCAAGAGCAAAGAAGAAGCTGAAATCTTCAACAATTTGCCTCTCTTTGATGTCGCCATCATCCACAACTTCATCGACGAATGGTTTGCCACACCAAACATCATTTTCGAAGATCTGCAGCTGCCCGTTGGCTTCAGCGTCGCCTTCCAAGGCGCTATTGCTTCAGAACTTGCAATTGCCTAGCGCATTGTTGAACTGAAGCAGAAAATTGATCATGAAAAGGCTCAGTTCAAGAAGCATATGGCCAAGCTCAGCGTACAAGAAGTGAAGAGCTTCAAGATCATGTTGCACGAACTAAAGGAAAACTTTCTGAAGAAGCGTGCAGAAGCTCAAGGTTCGCGGGAGCGAATGAAGACTCTTGACAGATGTGTGTAGGCCTACAATGAGGCCAAGAAGCACAAGGCACTTGGGCGTCCCGGCATCGACCCCAGGATGGCCGCGAAGAAGAAGAAGAAGAGGCATGCTATGGCTAAAATAGAGGCACCGAGGCAAGAAGCAGTTCCAATTGTCTTCCCAACTGCAACGACTGGCTCGAAGCCAAAGAGCCGGTCAACTGCTTCCGAGCTCAAGAAGACGCGAATTGCAGAGGCTGAAGCTAGGAAGCGGAAACATATTGAAGCCTCTCCTTCTGCCCCCACTCAGAAGAAGTGAAAGATCAAGAAAGCTCGGGCTGCTCCCACAGAGCCCTTGATGGTTTAACCCCTTTCTGTCGTCCATCCTGACGCAGAACAACAACTGACAGTTCATGAGCCTGCTTCCACAGAGGCTCCTGAAGCTGAAGACATACCAGCAGCCGACCCCATCGCTGCTAAAGACATTGGTCATCAGGACAATGTACAAGATGATGCAGCCCTTCCTTAGTATGAACATAGCGAATTCATCAGCATTGGTCGTCCTCTGACGCCAATTGCACAAGATGCGTCATGGGCGGATCGCCCTCAAGAGGAAGAAGACTTTGAGGCCCAGCCCACTCCAACCCCACAGGCGTCGTTTGCGTTTCGCAGGCTTCGCAAAGGTCCAAGGCCTCAAGTCTATGCTGAAGACATTCCGGCTGCATCAGCCGAAGAAAATGAAGAAGTACCACAAGATCCTACTCCCCCGCTACACCATGAAGCAGTTCTCCAGGAGAACCCGCCTAAGTCTGACCCTCCAGCTAGTCGAGTGGAGGCTGAAAATATTGAGGCTGCCACAACCAACACTGAAGCCAATGTGGAGCCCTCCCCACCAAAAGCTTCAGAAGACAGCGAAGCTACTGATCCAGACACTTCTGTTCCTGAGTCTGCTGCAGGTCCTCAATTTGATTACCATGTTGAGCACAGGCCTCATGTCCAGAAGCCAATCCCACGGCTGCCGAGGTTCCCAGGTCCTGCATCAGCACCTGGATCCTTTAACATCAACACCTTCAAGGCAGATAATACGTCCTTCAACAGCTCCAAGAACCCCTATTCAAGGGAAAGGATTTCATCAGATAGGTTCTGGAGCTATCCTCAGCGCAACTACTATTCATGCATCCTATACAACCAAGGTCGCATCTTCCCGCACAAGCGCCTTGATGTTGAAGCCATTGCTGGTCTGCCCGGTTTAGAGGAAGCATTGGATTGCTTCAAGCAAGTGGGTCTGCTGCAGTTTGTAACTGATGAAGAGCACTGGAACGAAGAGCTTCTGCTGCAATTCTATGCCACCCTCCACATCAAAGGATACAACAGAGATCCGAAGACTTGGGCCCTGGAGTGGATGACCGGCAATGTCCATCACGAAGCCAATGCATTTGATATCATTGAGCTCACCGGCCTGCCCACTCCTGGCGAATTTTTCGAGGAAGGCTGTACACTACACACTGAAGCTCTTGAGAGCATATTCCAGAGGCCTGAACCGAATATGAGTCAGATGCTCTCCATGATGAAGCCATTGCCCCACGATGCTCCTTATCCAACAGAGTTCTTCGTTCAAGACTTTGAGTACCTGCCCAGAACCATCTATCACATTATCCGGCGGACTCTCTGGCCTATCAAAGGGCACTCTCCAAATGCCAAGATCAAGGGTGCAATGAAGACTCTGATATTTTGTATCCTTCATGGCAAATGCTTCAACGCACAGGACTTCTTCATACGCCAACTTGCTGCATCAGGCTCAGATTTACTTGGTTTGAAGTTCTATGCTCCTTGGGTAATGAGACTGATCAAGCTTCACTCTGCGATCTCTTATCAGCCCTCAGCCCGCAACCATCGGATCTTCTTGCCAGATGTGGATACCTCTGCTGAAGCTATATATCCTGAGCCTGCCAAGCAACCTTTGAGTCTTCAGAATGCAGAACACCAGAGCTTAACTTAGAACGATGAAGGTGTTGAAGCCATCTCCAGGGTGTATCCTTTGGCTGGCACTACACGTGCGCCACACCCTGCTTCAACTGAAGCCACTGACAGTGCAACTGCTTCAAGACCCAAGAAGCGCGCTCGTCTTCTCAATGACCGAGAGCTTCTTGTGGCCCTTCATCAAAAGCAGGATAGGCATCATGACTGGTTGAAGAGACAGATGAAGAGCCTCTTGGTGGATGTCAATCGCATCCGAAATCTTGCCACCAAGAACTCTTTCGTTGCCCATGAAACCTGTCACCGCACATGGAAAGGGCTATCAATGATATGTACTGAAGCTGAACTTGGAGAGGATGGCTTCACTGAGCGATTCAAGTTTGACACCACACCTCCTAGAAGGGCTGTGATGCGAAGCAAACCATCACTTGAAGACTCTGAGTTTTCTTCCTCAGCTGCCACAGTCACTGCCAGAATCATTGATGAAGAAGACGATGCTACCTCACTGCCACCTGCTTCAGCACCTCCAAGCTCTTCTGCACCGCCAAACACCTCCAATGACCCTGCTGCTCCTGGAAACGAGTAGACACTCTATGTCTTCAAAACCTTTTTGGTCCTTGCTGACAAAAGGGGGAGAAGCATATGGGTTGATAGTCTTCAAGCTGGTCCATATGGGCGGGGGCGGGTGCTTTATGTTTTGTTATATTTTGCTTCGTGCTTACAACTCTTGTTTTACATTTGGTTCTTATGAGTTGTAGCACTTAAACCAGATGGTCGTCCACTACTTGTTTGCCACCCTGTTTTGCAAAGATAAATTCCGCATGTGCGATGATAAATTCCGCACTTATCTCATTCTGCAGACGACCATTTTCCATTATGCATGTCATTATCTTCATATATCTTCACATGCATAGTGGATTGTCATCATAAGCTGAAGTGGATCTCCACAAGTACAACCTGCCATGTGCATTTGCATTCCAAAAGCAAATTAACTTGTATGCACATCTTCAGGGGGAGCCCTTGCAACTTATGAAGACATTTCCTTATCCTGTACAATTTCACAGTCTATATTCCCCGTTGAAAACTTCAAGTAGTTTGTCATCAATCACCAAAAAGGGGGAGATTGTAAGTGCATCTAGTGGCACCCCTAGTTGGTTTTGGAGTATTGACGACAAACCTAGTTGAGGGACTAATGTGTTTGTGAGAATTGCAGGATAACACAGGTAGAAGTCCCTCATTGATTTGGTTTTACTACCAGAGATGACCCCTAAAAATGTATGAAGACATTGAAGTCAAAGGTGGTATATGAAGATATTCACATTGAAGACTATGACAAAAGAAGACACGATATGAAGCCTATGGAGCTCTAAGACTTAGATCTTTCGTAGTTCTTTTTCTTTTGTGTTGAGTCATAGGAACCACTGTACTGTTA
Organism: Triticum dicoccoides; assembly: GCF_002162155.2. Classification (NCBI taxonomy): domain Eukaryota; kingdom Viridiplantae; phylum Streptophyta; class Magnoliopsida; order Poales; family Poaceae; genus Triticum; species Triticum dicoccoides. Next base: position 519,940,373 of record NC_041386.1, read on the forward strand.
AGTGGGGTCCAGGAGAACCAGTCAGAATGACTGAAGTGATGCCTAAACCAAAAACCTATGTCTTCAAGTGAAGACAATGAGAGCGAATCTTGTCTAGAGCCGGACAAGTCAGCTTTGCTTGTAGCCCAAGTAAAGTTGCCATGAGAGTTTGAAATCTGACCGTTGAGACACGTGTCAGTTCCTTAGTGACCCAGGGTCATTTCGGACAAATCAGGTCGGGTTGCCAAGTGGCTATAAATAGCCCACCCCCTACAACAATAAACGGCTGGCTGCTCAGATTTCAGTGCACGGCTTTTGTCGTTTGAGAGCAACCCACCTCGAAGCCTTTGAGAGAAAATTCCTAGCGAGGAGAAAGCCCTAACCACCCAGAGCCAGAGTAAATTGGGCATCACTTAAGTCTTCTTGTCTGTGTGATCTGAAGACTTATTACACTTGAGGACTGTGCATCCTCTAGACGGTTAGGCGTCATGTTCAGAGCATCCAAGAGACATTGTGGATTGCCAGTGAATGAAGTCTGTGAAGGTTTGGGAGTCTACCTTGAAGAGTTACCAGAGTGATTGGGCGAGGACTATGTGACCTTAGCTCAAGGAGAATACGGTGAGGACTTGGTGTCCTGAGCTGCGTGTTCAGGACTGGGTGTCCGGGACTGTGTGTCCTAAGGTTTAAATACCTAGCCGCTCCAACCAGACGTACAGTTGTCACAGCAACTGGAACTGGTCCAACACATCATTGTCTTCAATGAGTCACTGGTTTCATCTTCACTTCCTTTTACTTACTGTTAGTCAGTGTGAAGCCATTGCATGCTTGCTATATCTTTTGTCTTCACAACGTAACTATATGATTTGATTGGCTTCATAACTTCTTCCTACCTGATCCTTATTACACTGCAGCTACTTGTCATGGTGCTTTCACTCTATTGAATACTTGACCATGGCTTGCCTAGTGTAATCTAACTTCTGCTGCATAGTGATAGGCATATCTCTACTGTTTGTCTTCATAACTTCCACGTTTTGAAGACTTTCATAAAAATCTCCTATTCACCCCCCTTTAGTCGATATAACGCACTTTCACCACTCCCTATCCCATCCCCCCTGATGAGGGCACAAGCTTTGTTGGTGCCGTTGGCTGACTCCCCATGGTCGGCTTCTCTGGAAGCCGCCAGGCGGGAGTCGGCCGGTCTTGACCTTGCCTCTAGGACTCGGCTGCATGCGGGCAGCCGACTATTCCTTCAGCCGTCCTCCGGAAGGCGGCTCTTCATCTGTCGTCTCGAGGGGCGCAGTCAGCCCCGATATCTTGAAAGGTTTTGGGCCTCGGGTTAGCCTACCCGTGGCCCATTACTCCGACAAACTAGCTCAATCTAGCCCTCTTGTTTAGATATACTTTAGGGCTATTTGAGCCCGAACTAGCTCAAACTAACTGTAACCTGTGGATACAGCAGCAGATAATTTGTAAGAATGAACTAAACTCCTTCTGGCCCATAATATAAGATGTTAATTCATCTAATATGTGAGGATATTGGATGTTATAAGATACTCCCTCCATTCCTAAATATTTGTCTTTTTAGAGATTTTAAATGGACTACCACATACGGATGTATATAGACATATTATAAAAGAGTGTTGTACTACATCATTGTGCAATTGTTGTTTAGCTTCTAATATTAACTTGGTGCTTTTAGGTACATATGCCATTGGTAAAGATCCGTGTTTCGACCCTTTCTGCGCATGGGGCAATGAGATATCGATGAACCAATATCAAGTGAGGAAGCTGATAAAGATTGTTAGTAAAATGGGTCCAAAGATGGCAATTAAACTATTTGTTTACACTTTATCCAAGACAACAACGAACTACCGGATGGTAAGTAAGAACTCTGCAGCCTTCTTTTTACTGCCCATAATGAGTTGTGTTAGATGACAATGTCTGAATCTTTTTCCTTTGCAGTGGTTACCAAAGCAGTTTACTCAAGATTACCTCTCAAACTACATGATTGGTGGGCATGCAAAGGTTAAAGAATTTCTAACAGAACACGTTGATTATCTAGATGTTTTCATGAAGACCGTGAAGGATGGGCAGTCGGCCATCACAAGGGGTTGGACTAGAGTCGTGCGTGCCTTCTGCATGGAGGAGGGCACAATATGGGCATTCTGCTTCACCTTGTTCAGCAACCAGAATATATTTCGTCTCTTTCTTTACCATCTTTAATAGTACAAGTATACAATTGTGGTTCATCATTCTTTATTTTGTTCTTATGTAATTATTCAACATATGTATCTATGAATCGAATAATGCATTGGTTGTTTGAACCTGATGGATATGAATAAAGCTATAGCATACATTCAAATTCAAATCCAAATCTAGTACACTTTGGAAAAGCAACAATTAAAGTACGGTGAAATTACGCTCTCCAGGTTGTTACGGCACACATGGTTGGTAAAACACAAACGTTTGCGATATGCACCATAATCGGAGACGATTCACAGAGAGGAAACATGTGCAAGCATGCACACAGTTGCCGTTTGCAAAGCATGTGCGATGTTAGACAATATCACAAATGGTGCAGGCAAACTAAACATTTGTGTTAGTTGCCTTATCGTACATGATTCGCAACCATGAACTGTTTCTGATGAAGTATGCATCGTAAACGTTGCACCACATAATAGCGTGTGTGATAGTTTTCGTGTACGACGATGTTATGACTGTCCGATACTCGTATGGAGATTAGCTACTCTTCTTAACGATGAACCTTTTGTGATGGGCCGCGCATCATAAACATAGCACCACAGAATACCGACTGCGATGGCAATGCGAGTAGAAATGAGTAGGAGTACTGTAGGGGCCCTATCCCCGACGGATTCTGGGTCGTGTGGGAAGGAACCCCCCTATCGCCGACTTTCACTTGGCGACGGTTCCAAATGCCGTCGCAGAAAGGGGTTTTAAACCGTTTGTTTAGGACCGACGCGCACCAGTGTACATTCACGTTAAATAGGGCACCATCTAAATCCATTGAGACGACACCATATAAACTGTGGTTTAGCAAGCAACCCAAGCTGTCGTTTCTGAAAGTTTGGAATTGTGATGATTATGTGAAAAAGCTTCAACCTGATAAGCTCGAACCCAAATCAGAGAAATGAGTCTTCATAGGATACCCAAAGGAAAATGTTGGATACACCTTCTATCATAGATCTGAAGGCAAGATATTCATTGCTAAGAATGGACCTTTCTAGAGAAGAAGTTTCTCTCAAAAGAAGTGAGTGGGAGGAATGTAGAACTTGATGAGGTAATTGTACCTTCTCCCGAATTGGAAAGTAGTTCATCACAGAAATCAGTTCCAGTGATTCCTACACCAATTAGTAAGGAAGCTAATGATGATGATCATGAAACTTTAGATCGAGTTACTACCGAACCTCGTAGGTCAACCAGAGCATGGTCGGCACCAGAGTGGTACGGTAATCCTGTTCTGGAAGTCATGTTACTAGACCATGACGAACCTACGAACTATGATGAAGCGATGATGGGCCTAGATTCCGTGAAATGGCTTGAGGCCATGAAATCTGAGATGGGATCCATGTATGGGAACAGAGTATGGACTTTGATTGACTTGACCGATGATTGGCGAGCCATTGAAATTAAATGGATCTTCAAGAAGAAGACTGACTTTGACGGTAATGTTACTATCTACAAAGCTCGACTTGTTGCGAAAAGTTTTTGACAAGTTCAAGGAGTTCACTACGATGAGACCTTCTCACCAGTGGCGATGCTTAAAGTCTGTCCGAATCATGTTAGCAATTGTCACATTTCATGATTATGAATTTTGGCAAATGGATGTTGTAGGATCGAAAGTATGTCTAGGGGGGTGATTAGACTACTTGACCAAATAAAAATCTAGCATTTTCCCAATTTTATTTGGTCTTGGCAGATTTTAGCAACTTAGCACAATTCAAGTAATCAACCTACACATTCAGTTCTAAGAATATAGCAGCGGAATGTAAAACAATTGCATATGAAGGTAAAGGGAGGAGTTTTGAGGGAGCAAACGCAATGTAGACACAGAGATTTTTTGTGTGGTTCTGATAGGTGGTGCTATCGTACATCCACATTGATGGAGACTTCAACCCACGAAGGGTAACGGTTGCATGAGTCCATGGAGGGCTCCACCCATGAAGGGTCCACGAAGAAGCAACCTTGTCTATCCCACCATGGCCATCACCCACGAAGGACTTGCCTCACTAGGGTAGATCTTCACGAAGTAGGCGATCTCCTTGCCTGTACAAACTCCTCGGTTCAACTCCACAATCTTGACGGAGGCTCCCAAGTGACACCTAACCAATCTAGGAGACACCACTCTCCAAGAGGTAATAGATGGTGTGTTGATGATGAAATCCTTGATCTTGTGCTTCAAATGATAGTCTCCCCAACACTAAACTCTCTCTCATAGGATTGGATTTGGTAGAAAAATGATTTGAGTGGAAAGCAACTTGGGGAAGGCTAGAGATCAAGATTTATGTGGTTGGAAGGGAATATCTTGTCCTCAACACAAGTGTAGGTGGTTCTCTCTCAGAAAATGTATGTTGGAAGTGTAGGCATATTCTGATGGCTCTCTCTTCGAATGAAGAGTGGGTGGAGGGGTATATATAGCCTCCACACGAAATCTAACCATGACACACAAATCACCAAACTCGGGGGGGGACCGAATTATAAAACTCGGTCAGACTGATTTAGTTCAAAATGTGAACGTTAGGAATTTTGGTGGGACCAACATGATCAACCCGGTGGGACCGATTCCATTAGGGTTAGGGCATAATGTAATCTCGATGAGACCGATTACACAAACTCGGTGGGACCGATTTTGGTAATAGACAAACAGAGAGTTGGTCAGGCAAACTTGGTGGGACCGATTCGCTCATCTCAGTTAGACCGAAACATTACAAAGGGGAAACCGAGAGTTTGCATTGCAATCTCGGTGGGACCGATCGCTCTTCTCAGTTAGACTGAAACGTTACGAAGGGAAACAGAGAGTTTGCAATCTCATCTCGGTGAGACCGAGATCCCTATCGGTGATACCAAAGTGACTAGGGTTTCTGGCAGTGGCTATGTCAAGTGAACTCCGTGGCGCCGGATAGAAGATTTCGGTGGGGCTTAGTTTGACTTTTGGTTTGGGACATATGTGGATATGAGAAAGTAGTTGGGGGTTTTTTGGAGCATATCACTAAGCATTTTGAGCAAGTAACTCATTAAGCAACACCTCGCCCCCTTTTAATAGTATTGGCTTTTCCTATGGACTCAATGTGATCTTGGATCACTAAAAGTAAAATGTAGAGTCTTGTGCTTTGAGCTTGAGCCAATCTTTTGTCCTTAGCATTTTGAGGGGTCCACTTTCTAATCCATGTCATGCCAATCATTGAGCTTTCTTGAAATATTTATCATGAAATAGCATTAGCTCAATGAGCTATATGTTGTTAGGAATTACCAAAACCACCAAGGGTTAGTTGCACTTTCAATCTCCCCCTTTGTGGTAATTGATGACAACATATGGATCAAAGCTTCGACAAATGATAATAAGATTGAAATACATCGTTGCTTTGAGAAGTATGTGATAAGCAAGAGCTCCCCCTAAATTTGTGCATTATTTAAAATTTGCTTTTGAATGCAAATGCACAATCGATTAGGTTCTTGGGTTACTCTTCCATGTGACATACATCTTGGTGGAGAGCTCAAAATGATAGAAATTGATAGCATGCAATCATCACCAAGAAAGTGAATGATCATATATGAGATATAAAAGATAGTATCATTCAACAAGCATTGAGGTAGCAAATGATCAACCACATGATCAAATAAGCATCTCACACAAGGACATAAAGTAGCTCAGACAAGCACACAATAAAAAGTTCAACCAAAATCAAGAGAGATAAAAAGCAAGACACTCTCTCTCGAAGCCTATGATCTATACATATTTCTCCTCCTTTGGAAACAAGTTACCAAAAAGTTTGAAAATGCATAGTGCTATACGTCTCCCAGGCTTGGTCTTCGGGAGGTGGTGTAGAGATAACTCCAAGGACGAAGGCTTCCGATGACGTAGTTGGAGCTGATGGAGGTGGAGTAGGTGCTGGAGGTGGCAGTGGAGCTATAGCTGCTGGTGCTGACACTGTAGCTCTAGCATCTGAAACTGGCACTACAGTAGACCTTGGACCTCGTGGCACCTGCTGAAAAGCATCAGTAGTTGTCTTTACTTTCCTCTCCTTTGCTTCCTCCTGAAGCTGTTCAACTGCAGTCTGAATCTCAGTCACCTTCAGGTCAAGATCATAGAATTTTGTCTTGACAATCCTCTCCAGGCTCTCATGATTCTGAGTCAGGGTGGCCAAGCCCTTCTCAATCCTTTGTGTAGCTTGAATCAGATAGCCTAATTGATCTTGCTTGCTCTTCAGGAAAACTTGAGATGCCTCTTCAACACCAGACATCTTGGCATCTTTCTCAGCCTTTGCCTTGGCTCTCTTCTCCTGGACTTGAGCTGATGATGGTTGCTCCTCATTCATCACAACTATGTTGTCTTCAAATTCAGGATGTAAGGGTAGATACTCCTTGTCCAGCAAATAAATTCATGTGCCCATCTTTGAATTGATGAGCTCCTGAATATGTGGAGCTTACCCACAACTCCTCTTTTGATCAGCAGCAATCCTCTTGATCGTTTCTACAATCAAGCTCATAACTTTGAACTTCTGAGGGACATCAAAATTTTGCAGCATGTTGATGGAGTGTCCTTTGATCATCTTGTGATCTTCTGACTTGGGTAGCAATGTGTGCCTTAAGATCCAGTTAATAGTAGGCATACCAGACAACAAGAAGTGTACAGATCCAAGCTTGTGTGTTTCCAAAGCCTTATCAGGGATCTCCTTGTACATGTTTGCCATGGAGTTGTGGTCTTTCTTCTTGGTGGCATACACATCCAAGTCATCTTCATGTTCTTCAGGGGCATTGATTAGCTTGGCACATTCTTCAACTGTTGATTGGTACCTGGTACCCTTAGACATCCATACTATCCTTCCATCTGGATAGAAGTGGGCAGTGGAGTAAAACTGCATGATCAGCTCATCATTCCATTTAGTGAGCTTTTGTCCAACAAACTCATCTACTCCACATGCCTTAAAGCTGCCATATACTCTTGGGAAGTGATCTTCATTCTCTGGGATGTATTCCCAATCCACCCATTTGATGTCACACACAATGGGCTTCTTGTCAAGAAAAATTGTCTCATAGAAGTCTTGTTGTTCCTTTGTATGTAACCTGTAGTCAACTGCACTCCTCCTCCTAACAGCATAGGAATCAGACTATCTCCACAATCTCAGTCCTGCATCTTTCCTGATGTGCATGTCCTCAGCGACTGGATGAGCATCATTGTGGTCAGTAATTTTGGGCTTCAACTTCCTCAAAACAAGAGAATCATCTTCCTCTTCTTTAGCTTCAGGCACTTGGGCCTTGTTCTTCTCCTCAGCAGGTACACTCTTGGTGTTCCTCTTGGGTTTTGGTGGTTTCTGAGCATCATCCTTGGGAGTAGATTTGGGCTTAGATGGAGCATCCCCTAACTTAATTGCATCTCCCATAAGTTTCTGAGCCTTTGGGAGCTGGTGCAGCATCCTCTTCCTCCTCCTCTTCCACTAGATCTGTCATAATGGAGAATCTACCAAGCACTATGGCAGTGGTCTTCTTGACCCTTTCCTTCCTCTTCTTTCCTTCTTGAACAACCTCTTTAGTTGGCTTGGAGGTTTTAGCAGTTGAGGCTCTCACCTTTAAGGTTGGCACCCTCTTGGCAGGGGCCTTCTTGTGCAAGCCAGGCTTAGTTGATGCAGCTGTGCCATATTCCTTCTTCACCACCTTCTTCTTGGAACTGACTTCCTCCTCAACAGCCACATAGTCGTCATCTTCAGAATCTGAGGTTTTCTTCTTCCTTAACCTGGTGGCTGCCTTGGGAAAGTTGCTTGGTGTGCTCTTGCTATCATCAACAGAAGTGCTAGAGGGACTAGTGCCCTCACTCAATTGCACTTGTTCCTCTAACTTGTTCTGGCTGTCGCTCTGGTCAGACATCTCTGCAAACTTACTGACAGCAGACCCTGTGAATAGATGTAGATGAGGTAGAGTGGATGAGCATCACAAATTGCAAAGTTTTTGCCAAAAAATGACTTAAAAACTTAGTTTTAGTTCTTCATAGAATGCATTTCGGAGCTACCAATTTGTAAACTTGGTGATATTGAAGCAGCTTTCGGAACCTAAACTAGTGAACTCGGTCAGACCGAGTCACAGTACGGTGGCACCGAGACTGCTAGGGTTCCACAAAGAATCGAACTCGGTCACACTGATTTGCAGTTTTCGATCAGACCGAAAGTGCAACTGCAATGGCTTAAGCCAAATCAGTGAGACCGATTTCTACAATACGGTCGGTCCGAGATGAGTTCGGCGGAGACCTAACCCTAAATTTTCAAATCCAATCTAATCTAAAGGATGTTTTCAGTGGATGTATTGATTGCATACATGGTCATGATCATGGCAAAGTAATGTGCTACGAATCAGAGTTAAAAGAATAGGACAAAGGATCGAACTCTTACCCTAATTCGGCGGAGTTCGCTACGGAGGCAACGGAGGGGCAGAAATCCATTGACGACGATGGAAACCAGCGGCGGGAGGTCGCTGGAGGCGAGAGGACGATTCAGAGACCTGAGGCGGCAGAGTAGGATACGCGCGGGCTGAGAGGTTTCGAAGAAATTTCTAAAATCTCACCCGTGGGTTTATATATCCCGACCCTATCGGTGTGACCGAGTGGAACAACTCGGTGGCACCGAGATGCAGATTCGCAAGCGGTTACTGCAACTCGGTGTGACCGAAAAGTTCAAATCGGTTGCACCAAGATTGAAAACCTAGATCAACTTAGTGATCTCGGTGTGACCGAAATGGATGACTCGGTCATACCGAAATGCAGAAAGAGATTTTGGAAGTTTAAGTCTATGAAAAATCAGGGACTCCAAGTGCTCCTCACACAGAGTGGTTCGAATCTAACTTGATCAAACTTTGTGATGTAGCATGAATAGAGTTTGAGACGAGAAAAGCATAGATAGCTAGAGGGTGTTCTTAGGCATTCTTGTCCATCCATTTGGCAAAAGAGAAAAAGCCAAACAATCAAAGAAACAAATGGATGTCCACGAATGAGTAAAATATGCATCCAACATGCTCACACAATAAAATGACAAATGAAATATGTGACAAAGCATGCATAATCACTCTAGCATCTATCAAGCAATTTGGCGATGACTAGGTCATCTATATATGAGTATATTGACTTAGGAGTCAAATGAGAACATTTGATCATAGGTCATACTCATCGTTTAAGCACAAGTGGGGTTGCCAATTTTACATAAATCATTGTTGTGCTCACATCATTAGAGTTGCTTTAGCTCAATTGATTAGAGTAAAGCTCCCCCTAGATGTGATATCCCCCCTAAGAGGGATGAACTAACCTTGGTTTTGTCGATGATGACTTCATGTAGGTGTTGAAGATGTAGATGCTCAATGTTGATGTAGATCATTTGGAGCAATCCTTTGGAGTGAGTTGCACTTTCAATACCTACACGGGTTAGTCCCACAAGGAACAAACAAGGATATCCATAGACATAGAGTGATGTTCACATTGGATGATGTCCACGAAAGCATTAGGTTACCTTGTCCCTTGTCTTACCAACAAGAGGGTTTGTGACTCCTTGAACTAGTGCAAGATATGGAAGTTGTTTTCTCTTGTCCTTGACAAGATGATAAGAGTGAAGTATGTTGGCGGAGTCACCCTCAAGAACTTTCTAGTTCTTCTTCTTAGAGATCCAGACCATCTTGATGGGAATCCCTGGAGTTGTAGTCATACTTGATGAAGTGGAAATTGATGTAGTCTTGGGAACCCACTTTACCAAGGCATTAGGTGCTTCTTCAAATGCATCAATCTCCTCTTGAAGCTTGTCCTTGCCTTTTAGCTTGTGGTCTTGTGGTGGAAGATCATCTTGACCTTGTGTTCCTTGGAAATAAGTAGGATCATACTTATCTTGTTGATGAACAAACTTTGTCTTGGGGTATTGATCTTCTTCTCACTCAACTCCATTGGCATTGAACTTTCGTTCAAAACCAACATCTTGATTCTTCCGGTGTCTTCCTTGCTCGCGTACAACTTCCTCCAATTGCTTACTTCCGGCAAGGCTCTTGTAAACACTTTCTCCATAATTCCCTTCAATAAGCTATTTTCTTGCTCAAGTGTAACTTGGCTAAGAGAATCATTAGTGGAATCAAGAGAACTACTAGAAGCAACAACATTGGATTTAGCATGATTGTTGTTACTACTAGAAGAAGAATCTTTCTTGTTCTTGTTGCTAGATTTAACTTGTGGCATGTATGTAGACAAGAGTAAATGCTTGGCAATGTAAGAAGAACTTTTCTTGCGAAGATCATCATTGATTTCTTTTAAGAAATCATGCTCTTGCTCAAGGTTGAGCTTTTCAAGACATAGCTTCTCATGAGTCTTTAAAAGTTCTCGATGATCTTCAAAGGTAGTCATGAGCTAACTTAAGAGTGTTTAGTTCTTTAGTTAGACGCTCAATCTCCTTCTTATCATTGTGATTCATTTTATCTTGATTAGCATGATTAATGGAAAGTTCATCATAGTTTTCATAACTAGAGTTGTCAACAAGTAAATCATCATCACCTAGCAAATCATCTTCATCATTATTGAAATCAACATACTCCGACTATGATACCTTTGGACCTTTAGCCATGAAGCATCTTCCAATTCCTTCATTTGGTGAGTCAAATATGTCGTAGGAGTTGGTTGACAGAAGTGCTAGACCGGCAACACCTTCATCTTGAGTATATTCGGAGTTGGTGTGATAACTTCTCTCGGAGTGATCGTCGGAGTCAGAGCCGGATACCCATTCACCAACATGAGCTTGATGTCTTCGTTTTGTGTAGCTCTATGATAACTTGTCCTTCCTTCCCGAATCCTTGCTTCCCCGTGACGTTCTTCATTCATAATGGTCATCTCTACTCCTTCTCTCTCTTGGAGGTGATTCTTCTCTTCTATTTCTTCTTTTAGGAGAATCTTCTCTTCTTTTGTAGGGAGCCATACACTCATTGGAATACTGTCCGGGTCTTCCACAATTGTAGCAATTGCGCTCACGACTAGAAGATCTTTTGTCATTCTAGGACCTTGACTTGGAACTTTTTCCTTGCTTCTACTCTTGTGAAACTTGTTGAAGTTCTTCACCATTAGGCTCAATTCTTCATTGAAGGTTTGTTTCTCACTTGATGATGTCAGAGCATCACATGAGGCTTTGTAAGCACCACTTGACTTGTTGTGAAGCTCTTCCTTATCCTTGAGTGACATCTCATGAGCAAAAATTCTTCCAATGACTTCCGTTGGCTTGAGATCTTTGTAATTGGGCATCATTTGGATCAATGTGCACATGGTATCATATTTTCTATCCAAGGCTCTTAGGATCTTCTTGATGATGAATCTATCGGTCATATCTTCACTTCCTAAGCCAGCAATCTCATTTGTGATGAGAGCAAGCCTAGAGTACATTTCAGCGACACCTTCACCATCCTTCATTTTGAACTCGTCAAGTTGACTTTGAAGCACATCCAATTTGGATTCCTTGACAGAGTCAGTACCTTCGTGCATATCAATCCAAGTATCCCAAATTTCCTTTGCACTCTCAAGACGGCTGATTTTGTTGAATTCTTCGGGGCACAGTCCGTTGAAGAGAATATCACAAGCTTGAGCATTGTATTGCAGCATCCTCAACTCTTCCGCAATAGCTTCATGGTTCGGTTCTCTCCCATCAAAGAATTCATCTTTGTCGGATTTCGGGTTCCGAGAGACCCTTGAGGTTCGAATACTGGGGTGCGCACGGAGATCTCTCCCTACCAATCAACGTCCAATCTCCTCGCGTGATCTAGCTGGAAACAACGAACAACACAAGGGACACAAGGTTAATACTGGTTCGGGCCACCGTTGTGGTGTAATACCCTACTCCATTGTGTGGTGTGGTGGATTGCCTCAGGGGCTGATGAGGAACAGTACAAGGGAAGAACAGCCTCGTGAGAGGTGTTCTTGAGCTGGTGCGATGAACTGCTAGGGTGAGTTCAATCGCCTCTCTCTCTCTATCACTCTTTTTCGGTCCCTTCTTGTCTCTCTACTCTGTGGTGGCTAGCTCTATTTATAGAGGATCTGGGCCTCTCACCAAATAATGAGCGGGAAGGGCGCCAAAAATTGGCAATTTTGAAGGGGAACATCTAGTACAAGTTATCCTGACCAAAGGTGGTCTTCGGCTGTCAAAAGCACGGGTGATGACGCCGTCTTGGGCTCCACGGTGACCTCCATTCTGCCGCTTTGTTGGTCTTGGTCTCGTTGCACCGGAATAGTAACCTTTGCCCGGTGCCTCGGCCTGTGCTTGCGCCCTTTGCACCAAAGGGGAAACAAGGACACTGTGCAGGCAAGCGCCCGCCTAACGCCCGCCTGTTCTCGATCGTCATGGCTTGCGTCATGGGCTCCTCGCGAGGTGCCCCTACCTTGATCTCTCCGCCTCCTCGCGAGCCTGCTTGATGAGGCTGCCTCTGAGGAAGCTTCCTGTCGTCCGCCCCGCGAGGCTTGGCCCCTCGCGAGGGTCTTGAGCTTGACCTGATGAAGATGGGCCGCACTGGGCTCCCACTTGAGCCACACCGCAGGCCGCAGGCAGGCAAGTCTGGGGACCCCCATTCCCAGAACGCCGACAGTGGCCCCCGGGCCCAAGGCACGCCCGGGATTGGCCTAGCAGGAAAGCAAAGGGGCAGGCGCGAAGCGTCACGGGCCCTAACAGCCTGCGGCCTTGGGCGCCGCGTGGGGATTGATTGGTCGTGGGCGATTGCGCTTCCCCATGACGCCTCGGCGGCCGCACGACATGACAAGTCCCTGCATGCAGAGAAACCGACCATGATTACCTGCGATCGTGGTGCTCGGCAGTTGGCCTCCTCCGGCTATAAGTACGGGGCCGCGTGAGCCCCTTCAGCCCATCCCTTCCTGCTGCTCCTTGCCTTCTTCCTGGCTACTCGTCGCTCGCATGGCTCCAAAGAGATTCTCGGCCACGGAGAAAGGAAAGGCCCGCCAGGAAGTGCCTAACTCCCCCCCCCCCCCGACCAAGCGCGGCCGGGGCCGCCCTCGCAAGAATTCCATGGTCCCCGTAGTGGCCTCCCGCGGCCATGGAGGCGGTTCCCTGTGTGGTGGTGAGCGCCCGGTTCCCGATGGGGGGCACGCCGTGGCTGCGCACCCCCCTAGGCTACGCTTTCGCTCTGTGGAGGTGCTGCCGGAGTTCATCGTGTGGTCGGCGGACCCATCCAGCACCCAGCTCAGGTCCCCCATTTCTTCGTAGATGAACTGCCGGCTAGCGCCCGGTGCGGCTTCGGGCTCCAGGCAGACGGCTGCTGTAGCAGGGCCTCCTGGGCTTCGCTAGAGGTCTCCGTTTCTGGGAATGGGGCCCTGACCCGCGGCTGGCAAACGTTTGCCCGCGCACGCGGCCTGGGCCGGTGGTCCACCTGCACTTCAAGTTCGATGGCGATGCCACCCTCTATGTGTGGGTGTTCAGGGAAGACGGTCGCCGTGCTGGGTGCTGCCCCGAAGACGACGTCCGTGGCCGCCTGCCCAGCCCGGGTACTGACCAGGATGAAGACGGCGACAGGCGTACAGGCGGCGGTGCTCGGGGTTCGCTGGGCTTCGGTGACTCCCTCTCAGGTAGCAGCTCCTCCAGCGGTGGCCGCGACCAGCCCCCGCACCGTCGCGCCTGCCTGGGTGAAGGTAGCGGGTCAGCCCGCCGTCGCGCCCCGGTGAAGCGAGAGGAGGGATCCGCCTGAGCCCCAGGAGCAGCTCGAACCTTCGTTGTGGGTTGGTGCATGACGAATCATGCCCATTTTGTTTTCCTTCTTTTCCTGCGCAGAAAAAGAAGAGAGTATAGGGCCCCACGGGGGCGTGTTAGAACTGCTGCTGTTAACCATCGTGCTGCTTCCGCTATTTCTACGCCATGTTTGCGCGCCGTGCATCCATGTGCGGGAATTATTTTAGCTCGATGGGGCTTGACGCATTCCTCGCCTCCTGAGGCCGTGGCCTCGCCGTGCGCTTTGTGCCCTGAGAGGATCAGTAGGAGGGGTCACTTTCGGTCTTGGTTGTGGGGGCGATCGGCCCAGGTCCTACGCTCGTGTCGCGATGCCCGTGAGGCACGGACTGGGAGGGGTGCTCCCGCAGAGGACTCGGATAGGAAAGCTCCAAATGATCGGGGCAGAAAACACTCGCGAGGGCGCCCGCGAACCTCCCTCGTGAGACTTGTGCGAGAGAAAACGAGGCAAGTGAGTGAAAAAGATAAAGAGTCACAAGCCAGGAACGTCAACAACTCCAATGAAACTTCAAACGGGAATAAACAAGCCAAATGTAGAAAGCAAATGGGAAAGCCGCGTCCAGCACCTATTCTAGTCTTCGACGTCTTCTCACCAGCGCGGAGCTAAGTGCTGCCACTGGGCATGGGCGAGAGCCCCCGAGGCCCGAGGGCGGCACTCCAGAGACTCCGGGGCGTGTACAGCCCCACTCATTATTACGTGAGAGTGTCACGGGCGGCGAGCTTCACAGGCATTCGCCTTCTTCACAGGTACCAGGCCTTTCCCAAAACGCAGCAGCTTCATAGGCATTTCCCTTCTTCACAGGCACCGGGCCTTTCCCAAACACGCAGCAGCTTCACATGCATTGGCCTTCTTCACAGGCACCGAGCCTTTCCCAAAACTCAGCAGCTTCACAGTTATTCGCCTTCTTCACATGCACCGGGCCTTTCCCAAAATGCAGCAGCTTCACAGGCATTAGCCTTATTCACAGGCACCGGGCCTTTCCCAAAACGCAGCAGCTTCACAGGCATTCGCCTTCTTCACAGGCACCAGGCCTTTCCCAAAACACAGCAGCTTCACAGGCATTCGCCTTCTTCACAGGCACCGAGCCTTTCCCAAAACGCAGCAGCTTCATAGGAATTTGCCTTCTTCACAGGCACCAGGCCTTTCCTAGGCGCTAGGCGTCGCTCGGGGATAGAACATCCGGAGATGTTGAATGTTCCACGCGTTCTGGATGGGCACCCCCTCCGTCGTCTCCAAGCGCGCGGAGCCAGGGCTGGAGACATGAACAACCTTGAATGGGCCCTCCCACATGGGAGAGAGCTTGTGCAGCCCCCGTCTGAGCACGAGATCCCCTACCTCAAGAGGTCTGGGGCGGATGTTGCGGCAGTGGTATCATCGCAGCGCCTGTTGATACCTTGCCGCTCGCAGCACAACTTCTCGACGGCGTTCCTCCCCCAGCACAAGATCCGTCCCCCGCATGGCGTCCTGCTGCATCTCGTCGAACGCCAGGACCCATGCAGAGCGACGCCTAACCTCGTGAGGGAGAACAACCTCTGCTCTGTAGACGAGGAAGAACGGTGTCTCGCCATTCGGATTGGTCGCAGTTGCGCAGATTGACCACAGCACGGGCTGGAGCTCGTCGTACCAGCCCCTGCCGCAGGCCTCCAGCTTCTTCTTGAAGGTACTGGCTTTGAGGCCCCTCAGGACCTCCGCGTTGGCCCGCTCGGCCTGGCCGTTGCTCCGGGGGTGTGCTACCGAAGCGTAGCATATCTGCGTTCCAAGGTTAGCACAATACATTTTGAAGAGATTACTGGTGAATTGCGAACCGTTGTCGGTGATGATGCGGTTGGGCACCCCAAATCGGCTCATGAGGCCCTTGATGAATTTGATCGCAGAGCCTGCCGGAATTGTGTGGACGGCTTCCACCTCAGCCCACTTGGTGAATTTGCCCACGGCGACGTAGAGGTAGTGATAGCCCCCTGGCGCCTGAGGGAACGGGCCCAGAATGTCTAGCCCCCAAACTGCGAACGAC
>NC_041386.1:519956638-519965310 GCF_002162155.2 Triticum dicoccoides
CAGGCTGATGGATCTGCTTAGCGTGAAACTAGCAGGCCTCGCAAGCCTTCACAAGCTCAACGGCGTCGTTGAGCGCCGTGGGCCAATAGAATCCACTATGGAACACCTTACCGACGAGGGTCCGTGACGACGAGTGGTGCCCGTAGTCTCCACCGTGTATGTCCGCCAGTAGCTCCTTCCCTTGCTCTCGGGAAATGCAATGTAGGGACACGTCGTTTGGTCGCTTCCTGTAGAGCTCTCCATTCTTGATGCAATAAGATGTGGCGTGCCACGCCACACGCTCCGCTTCCTCCTCATTTTCTAGCAGAGTCCCTTGCATCAGGTAGTTCTTGAGTTCCGAGATCCAACACCCTTCCTGAGGCTCTAATGCCAGGAGCAAGCGTGCCCCTGAGGCCGGGCCACAGACTGGGGCTCCTGAGGCAGGCGGCTGAGGGAGCTCCTCCCTTGGTTGCGCCGTGCTCGACAGTGACGGCACCGCCGAGGGTTTGAAGAGCCGCTCCTCAAAGACGCCGGGCTCCTGAGGCAGCCGCCTGGATACCCTCTTGGCCATGTCATCGGCCTCCTGATTGGTGCCACTAGGCACATGCTGCAACTCCAGCCCCAGAACTGTTTCTCCATCTTGCGAACCTCAGCGAGGTATGCTTCCATGTGCTCGTCCTTTGGCTCGTATATCTTGTTGGAGAAGTTGACGAGGAGCTGTGAATCACCCTTGATGATGAGGCACTTTACCCCTAAGGCAATTGTGGCCTTCAAGCCTGCTATTAGGCCTTCGTACTCCGCTATGTTGTTGGAGACCTTTTCTCCATGCTGGAAGCAGAGTTGTACGGCGTAGTAGAGTTTGTCCTAGGTAGGGGATACGAGCATTGCGCCAGCTCCCGCATCGTGTCGGGAGAACGCCCCATCGAAGTACATGACCCAGTCGTCCGGTGCTTCACTTCCCGGGAAAAGCTATCAGTCTTCGCCTACCTTGAGACCCAGCGCTTCTACCCATTCTGCCATGAAATCCGCAAGTGCAACTCCCTTGATGACTCTGGTCATACTGAATTCTAGCTGAAATGCCTGTAGTTCAATGTTCCATTCAGCAACCCTCCCATCTGAGTTGGGGCTCCTGAGTACTCTTTCCAAGGGGTATGCCGAGATGACTTTGATGGGATGGCCTTGGAAGTAGTGGCGCAACTTGCGTGAGGCCACTAGTAGCGCAAGGAGGAGTTTCTGAGGCATGGGATACCATGCCCTTGCATCCCGTAGCACCATGCTAACGAAGTACACGGGATGCTAGATGAGGTTGAGGGTGCTGGCGCAGCTTGCGTCCTCCAGTGGTCGAGGCGTCTCTTGAGACGACGGAGCCCCCAGCACTTGGTCACCTGAAGAGGCCTCTCCTGCTCCGGGCGCGTTCCCCTGCTGCGGCTGTTCCTTTCCGGCTGCGGTTGCGGCCTTCGCGAGGCCCTCCTGGCTCTTCTTTGCTTTAGTTCGGACAGTCAATGCGGCCTTGGCGCAGCGCTCCTCCCTGACCGCCACTAGGGTCGCGCTGGCAGAGTAGGGGGTGGCCTCGAGGTAGAGCACCAGGGGCTCCCGAGGATGCGGAGCTACCATCACTAGTGGGCTGGTAAGGTACCTGTTGAGGTCTTGGAATGCCTTGTCGGCCTCTTCAGTCCATTCGAAGGGGCCCTTTTTCTTCATTAGCTAGAAGAAGGGCAGCGCTCGTTCCCCCAGCTTGGAGATGAAGCGCCCCAGCGCAATTACACGCCCGGTGAGCTTCTGCATTTCTCTGAGGGTCCTTGGCGGGCTCATGTCTTCGACTGCTTTGACCATCTCCGGGTTGGCCTTGATGCCCCTATGGGACACAAGGAAACCTAGGAGCTTGCCCGAGGGGACTCCAAACACGCACTTCTCCGGGTTGAGCCGTAGGTCCACTTCGTTGAGGCTCGCAAAGGTTTCTTCCAGGTCCTGTATCAGGGTTCTTCCCTCACGAGACTTCACCACAATGTCATCGAGGTAAGCTTCAGCGTTCCTCCCAACCTGCCGTCCTAAGGCGATGTGCATCAGCCGCTGAAAGGTCGCGCCTGCTTGCGCAAACCAAACGGCATGCATGTATAGCAGTACACTCCACACGGGGTCAGTAAAGCCGTCTTCTCCATGTCTTCTACCGCCATCTAGATCTGGTGATAGCCCGAGAAGGCATCTAGGAAGCACAATAGGTCACACTCTGCGGTGGAGTCGACTATCTGGTCAATGCGGGGGAGCGGAAATGGATCCTGCGGGCAGGCTTTGTTGAGGTTGGTGAAGTCGACACACATGCGCTCCTTTCCTCCCTTTTTTGGCACAATGACCGGATTAGCCAGCCAATCAGGGTAGCGGACCTCGTGGATAACTCCTGCCGCCTCTAGCTTCCAGGTCTCTTGAACGATGAAAGCCTGTTTCTCAGTAGACTGCCGCCTTGCCTTCTGCTTCACGGGGCGCACATTGGGGAACACGTTGAGGTGATGCTCAATCACTTCCCTTGGGACCCCTGCTAACTGATTAGGTTCCCACGCGAACACCTTCTTGTTCCCACGCAGGAACCTGATCAGGGCCTTCTCCTGCTCGGGCTCGAGGTTGGCCCCTATGGTGAAGGTGGCGCCAGTGGGCCCATCCTCGTCGACTGGTACCTGCTTGGTTTCTACCTTGTCTTGGGTGAATAGCTGCTTCTTTTTAGCCGGTGCAGCCCCCTTGGGCTCAAGGGCGCCGGTGCTAGTGGGTTGTGCCACCGCGGCCGCCCTGAAGACAAGCTGGAGCACCTGCAACGCATCCCTTGTGTATCCTGACACGGTGAGGACGCCGCTGCTCCCAGGCTTCTTCATGAGGTTGTACGCCGGGTGAGTTGCTGCCATGAACCGAGCCAAGGCCGGATAGCCGAGGATGGCGTTGTAGGGGAGGCCAATGGGGGCGATGTCGAAGTCGATCAGCTCCGTGCGGAAGTTGTCATAGGTGCCGAAGGTCACTGGGAGGCGGATCTGTCCCAAGGAGGCGGTGGAACTGGCTCCGACGCCCGAGAAAGGCCTGCTACGTTGGAGCCGCTCCAGCGGTACGTGGAGGAGGCTGAAGTCCTCCACCGTGAGCACATTGAGGCCGGTACCACTGTCGATGAGAGTCCTGGTGACGGCCACTTGGCAGATGGTGGGGGTGCATAGCATCGGGAGTGCGCCCGAACCGATGGGGTTGAAGGGGTGATCCTCTGAGTCAAAGGTTAGATCGTCCTCGGGTGCCACCCAGCCCGGGGGGGTTCTCGGCGCTTGGAGGCGGTGCTGATCCGGCGGGTGAACGGCTTGACGTGATGGCTCGAGGGTGGCGCCTGGGAGCCACCCAGGAGGGCTACGACGACAGGCGGCGTTGGTGCGGCAAAACGGGCGAGGAAGAGGTCGCACAGCTCCTCCCAGGAGGTGACAGAAGCCACCGGTAGGTGGAGGAGCCATACACGCGGGACGCCGGTGAGGGCCATGGGTAGCCAGTTGGCCATCACCCGGTCATCGCCCTCGGCTCTGAGGACGGCCTCCTCGTACGCCAGCAGGAAAATCGTCGGATCCGTCGCATCGTTGTAGCGCAGCGGCGTCTCGGGCTTGAACTTGCGCGGCCACTGCACCTGTCGCAAGGCGGGGGCCAAGGCCCGGAGCCCCCTGGCCCCAGTGTCGGCATCCATCGCTGGAGCGGGCGGCACGTCGTCCGCCATGAGGGCGGGATGCGATGTCGGGGGAGAGCGGGTCGTCAGGAGGGAGGACTCCGGTGCACCCCTACCTGGCGTGGCAAATGTCGGATTTCGGGTTCCGGCAGACCCTTGAGATTCGAACACTGGGGTGCGCACGGAGATCTCTCCCCTACCGATTTACGTCTAATCTCCTCGGGTGATCTAGCTGGAAACAACGAACAACACAAGGGACACAAGGTTTATACTGGTTCGGGCCACCGTTGTGGTGTAATACCCTACTCCAGTGTGTGGTGAGGTGGATTGCCTCAGGGGCTGATGAGGAATAGTACAAGGGAAGAACAGCCTCGCGAGAGGTGTTCTTGAGCTGGTGCGATGAACTATTGGGGTGAGTTCAATCGCCTCTCTCTCTCTATCTCTCTTTTTTGGTCCCTTCTTGTCTCTCTACTCTGTGGTGGCTAGCTCTATTTATAGAGGCCCTGGGCCTCTCCCCAAATAATGAGCGGGAAGGGCGCCAACAATTGGCCATTTTGAAGGGGAACATCTAGTACAAGTTATCCTGACCAAAGATGGTCTTCGGCTGCCAAAAGTACTGGTGATGATGCCATCTTGGGCTCCACGGTGACCTCCATCCTGCCGCTGTCTTGGTCTCGTTGCACTAGAATGGTAATATTTGCCCAATGCCTTGGCCTATGCTTGCCCCGTTTGCACCAAAGGGGAAACAAGGACACTCTGGTCTCGACCGTCATGGCTTGCATCACGGGCTCCTCGCGAGGTACCCCTGCCTTGATCTCTCCGCCTCCTCATGAGCCTGCCTGATGAGGCTGCCTCTAAGGAAGCTTCCTGTCGTCCGCCCCGCGAGGCTTGGCCCCTCGCGAGGGTCTTGAGCTTGAGCTGATGAAGATGGGCCGCGCTGGGCCCCCACTTGAGCCACGCCACAGGCAGGCAACTCTGGGGACCCCCATTCCTAGAACGCCGACAACCTTGCAAGCCAATACACACAATAGCCCAAAAGACGGGGTTATGTCCAAGAATATGCATTTTCATCTTATGCTTCCAACTAGCAAAATTAGTAGCATCAAAGTAAGGACCTCTACGGTGGTAATTTCCCGCACTAGACGCCATACTCTCCTAGGTTGTGAAACCAAGGCTATGATCACCAAAAGGTATGGAAATCAAAGCGAATCGATACCAAAGCTCTGATACCACTTGTCGGATTGAAAGTATGTTTAGGGGGTGACTAGACTACTTGACCAAATAAAAATCTTGCCTTTTCCGAATTTTATTTGGTGTTGGCATATTTTAGTAACTTAGCACACAATTCAAGTAATCAAACTACACATGCAATTCTAAGAGTATAGCAGCGGAATGTAAAACAATTGCATATGAAGGTAAAGGGAGGAGTTTGGAGGGAGCAAACACAATGTAGACACGGAGATTGTTGGCATGGTTCCAATAGGTGGTGCTATCGTACATCCACATTGATGGAGACTTCAAACCACGAAGGGTAACGGTTGCACGAGTCCACAGAGGGCTCCACCCACGAAGGGTCCACGAATAAGCAACCTTGTCTATCCCAACATGGCCATCACCCACGAAGGACTTGCCTCACTAGGGTAGATCTTCACAAAGTAGGCGATCTCCTTGCCTGTACAAACTCCTTGGTTCAACTCCACAATCTTGACGGAGGCTCCCAAGTGACACCTAACCAATCTAGGTGACACCACTCTCCAAAAGGTAATAGATGATGTGTTGATGATGAACTCCTTGCTCTTGTGCTTCAAATGATAGTATCCCAAGCACTCAACTCTCTCTCATAGGATTGGATTTGGTAGAAAGATGATTTGAGTGGAAAGCAACTTGGGGACGGCTAGAGATCAAGATTTATGTGGTTGGAATGGAATATCTTGACCTCAACACAAGTGTAGGTGGTTCTCTCTCAAAAAATGTATGTTGGAAGTGTAGGCATATTCTGATGGCTCTATCTTCGAATGAAGAGTGGGTGGAGGGGTATATATAGCCTCCTCGTAAAATCTAACTGTTACACACAAATCACCAAACTCGGTGGGACCAAATTATAAAACTCGGTTAGACCGATTTAGTTCAAAATGTGAACGTTAGGATTTTCAGTGGGACCGACATGGTCAACTCGGTGGGATCGATTCCATTAGGGTTAGAGCATAACGTAATCTCGGTGAGACCGATTACACAAACTCGGTGGGACCGATTTTGGTAATAGACAAACAAAGAGTTGGTCAGGAAAACTCGGTGGGACCAATTCACTCATCTCAGTTAGACCGAAATGTTATGAAGGGGAAACAGAGAGTTTGCATTGCAATCTCAGTGGGACCGATCGCTCATCTTGGTTAGACCGAAACGTTACGAAGGGAAACAGAGAGTCTGCAATCCCATCTCGGTGAGACCGAGATCCCTATCGGTGAGACCGAAGTGACTAGGGATTCTGGCAGTGGTTATGTCAAGTGAACTCGGTGGCGCCGGATATAAGATTACGCTGGGGCCGAGTTTGACTATTGGTTTGGGACATATGTGGATATGAGAAAGTAGTTGAGGGTTTTTGGAGAATATCACTAAGCATTTTGAGCAAGTAACTCACTAAGCAACACCTCGCCCCCTTTTAATAGTATTGGCTTTTCCTATGGCCTTAATGTGATCTTGAGCCAATCTTTTGCCCTTAGCATTTTGAGGGGTCAACTTTCTAATCCATGCCATGCCAATCATTGAGCTTTCCTAAAATATTTATCTTCAAATAGCATTAGCTCAATGAGCTATATGTTGTTAGGAATTACCAAAACCACCCAGGGATAGTTGCACTTTCAGATGTCAAAACTACATTCCTTAATGGATATCTGAAAGAAGAGTTGTATATGATGCAACTAGAAGGTTTTGTCGATCCTAAAGGTGCTAACACAGTGTGCAAGCTCTAGCGATCCATTTATGGACTGGTGCAAGCCTCTCGGAGTTGGAATATACGCTTTGATAGTGTGATCAAAATATATGGTTCTATATAGAATTTTGGAGAAGCCTGTATTTACAAGAAAGTGAGTGGGAGCTCTGTAGCATTTCTAATATTATATGTGGATGACATATTGTTGATTGGAAATAATACATAATTTCTGGATAGCACAAAAGGATACTTGAATAAGAATTTTTCAATGAAAGACCTGAGTGAAGCTACTTAAATATTGGGCATCAAGGTCTATAAAGATAGATCAAGATGCTTGATAAGACTTTCGATGAGTACATACCTTGATAAGATTTTGAAGGAGTTCAAAATGGATTGGTCAAAGAAGGAGTTCTCACCTGAGTTTTAAGGTGTGAAGTTGAGTAAAGACTCAAAACCCGACCACGGCAGAAAATAGAAAGAGAATGAAAAGTCATTCCCTATGCCTCAGTCATAGATTCTATAAAGTATGCTATGTTGTGTACCAGACCTATTGTGTACCTCACCATGAGTTTGGCAAGAGGGTACAATAGTGATCCAGGAGTGGATCCTTGGACAACGGTCAAAATTATCCTTAATGGAATAAGGACATGTTTCTCGGTTATGGAGGTGACAAAAAGGTTCGTCGGAAAGGGTTACGTCGATGCAAGTTTTGGCACTAATCCGGATGACTCTAAGTCTCAATTTGGATACATATTGAAAGTGGGAGCGATTAGCTAGAGTAGCTCCATGGAGAGCATTGCAGACATAGAAAATTTGCAAAATACATACGGCTCTGAATGTGACAGGCCCATTGACTAAACTTCTCTCACAAGCAAAATATGGTCACACCATAGGACACTTTGGGTGTTAATCACATAGCGATGTGAACTAGATTATTGATTCTAGTAAACCCTTTGGGTGTTAGTCACATGTAGATGTGAACTAATCACATAAAGATGTGAACTATTAGTGTTAAATCACATGAGGATGTGAACTAGATTATTGACTCTAGTGAAAGTGGGAGACTGAAGGAAATATGCCCTAGAGGCAATAATAAAGTTGTTATTTATAGTTCCTTATATCATGATAAATGTTTATTATTCATGCTAGAATTGTATTAACCAGAAACTTAGTACATGTCTGAATACATAGACAAACAGAGTGTCCCTAGTATACCTCTACTTGACTAGCTCATTAGTCAAAGATGGTTAAGTTTCCTGACCATAGACATGTGTTGTCATTTGATGAACGGGGTCACATCATTAGGATAATGATGTGATGGACAAGACCCATTTGTTAGCTTAGCATAAGGATCGCTAAGTTTTCTTGCTATTGCTTTCTTCATGACTTATACATATTCCTCTGACTATGAGATTATGCAACTCCCGAATACCGGAGGAACACCTTGTCTGCTATCAAACATCACAACGTAACTGGGTGATTGTAAAGATTTTCTATAGGTGTATCTGAAGGTGTTTGTTGAGTTGGCATAGATCGAGATTAGGATTTTTCACTCCGTGTATCCGAGAGGTATCTTTGGGCCCTCTCGGTAATGCACATCACCATAAGCCTTGCAAGCAATGTGAATAATGAGTTAGTTGCGGGATGATGCATTACGGAACGAGTAAAGAGACTTGCCGGTGACGAGATTGAACTAGGTATGATGATACCGACGATCGAATCTCGGGCAAGTAACATACCGATGACAAAGGGAACAACGTATGTTGTTATGCGGTTTGATCGATAAAGATCTTCGTAGAATATGTAGGAACCAATATGAGCATCCAGGTTCCGCTATTGGTTATTGACTGGATATATGTCTCGGTCATGTCTACATAGTTCTGAAACCCGTAGGGTCCGCACGCTTAACGTTTGATGAGGATTTGTATTATGAGTTTCATGGTTTGATGAACAGATGTTTGTTTGGTGTCCCAGATGAGATCACGGACATGACGAGGTGTCTCGAAATGGTCGAGACATAAAGATTCATATATTGGAAGGTTACATTCGGACACCGGAATGGTTCGGGTCGTTTCGGATAAGTTTCGG
>NC_041386.1:519965390-520000256 GCF_002162155.2 Triticum dicoccoides
TTCATGGGCCTTCATGGGCCCTGGTGGAAAAGGAGAGGAGGGCCACAAGGGAGGCCCCCCCATGGACATTCCAAACTGGACTAGGGAGGGGGTGGCGCCCCCTCTTTCCTTCTCCCCTCTTCCTCCTTCCCTCATTCTCCCTCTCTTGGATGGAAGGGGACTCCAACTAGGATTGGGAATCCTAGTTGGACTCCCCATGGCGCGTGCCCCCTCTAGGCCAGCCTCCTCCTCCTCCCTCCTTTATATACATGGGAGGGGGGCACCCCAAAGGACACACAAGTTTCTCATAGCCATGTGCGGTGCCCCCCTCCATAGTTACACACCTCGCTCATATCGTCGTAGTGCTTAGGCAAAGCCCTGCGCCGGTAACTTCATCATCACCATCACCACGCCATCGTGCTGATGGAACTCTCCCTCGGCCTCAACTGGATCAAGAGCTCGAGGGACGTCATCGAGCTGAACGTGTGGTGAACGCGGAGGTGCCGTACGTTTGGTACTTGGATCGGTTGGATCGCGAAGACGTTCGACCACATCAACTTCATTACTAAACGCTTCCAGTTTAGGTCTACGAGGGTACGTGGACACACTCTCTCCGCTCGTTGCTATGCTTCTCCTAGATATATCTTGCATGATCGTAGGAATTTTTTTGAAATACTACGTTCCCCAACAGGCACGCCCTGGGGGTTGTGGCCTCCTCGGCCCACCTCCGGTGCCCATCTTTTGGTATATAAGTCATTTGGACCTAGAAAAAACAAGAGGAGGACTTTTGGGATGAAGCGCCACCACCTCGAGGCGGAACTTGGGCAGGAGCACTTTTGCCCTCTAGTGGAGCAATTCCATCGGGGGATCTTCCCTCCCGGAGGGGGAAATCATCGTCATCATCATCACCAACAACTCTCCCATCTTGGGGAGGTCAATCTCCACCAACATCTTCAACGACGCCATCTCCTCTCAAACTCTAGTTCATCTCTTGTGTTCAATCTTGTTACCGGAACTATAGATTGGTACTTGTGGGTGACTAGTAGTGTTGATTAAATCATGTAGTTGACTACTATATGGTTTATTTGGTGGAAGATTATATATTCAGATCCAATATGCTATTTAATACCCCTCTGATCATGAGCATGTTTATCATTTGTGAGTAGTTACCTTTGTTCTTGAGGTCATGGGAGAAATCATGTTGCAAGTAATCATGTGAATTTGATATATGTTCGATATTTTGAGAGTATGTATGTTGTGATTCTCGTAGTGGTGTCATGTGAACGTCGATTACATGACACTTCACCATATTTAGGCCTAAGGGAATGCATTATGGATTAGCAATTAGATGATGGGTTGCGAGAGTGACAGAAGATTAAGCCCCAGTTTATGCGTTGTTTCATATGGGACCGATTGGATCCCAAAGTTTAATGCTATGGTTAGAATTTATTCTTAATATTTTCTCGTAGTTGCGGATGCTTGCGGGAGGGTTAATCATAAGTAGGATGTTTGTTCAAGTAAGAACAGCACCTAAGCACCCGTCCACCCACATATCAAATTATCAAAGTAGCGAACATGAATCGAACCAACATGATGAAAGTGACTAGATGAAATTCCCGTGTACCCTCAAGAACGATTTGCTCATTATAAGAGACCGTTTTGGCCTGACCTTTGCCTCAAAAGGATTGGGCTACCTTGCTGCACTTTTGGTACTACTATCGTTACTTGCTCGTTACAAATTATCTTGCTATCAAACTACCCTTCTACTTACAATTTCAGCACTTGCAGACATCACCTTACTGGAAACTACTTGTCATTTCCTTTTTCTCCTCATTGGGTTCGACACTCTTACTTATCGCAAAGAGCTACAATTGGTCCCCTGTACTTGTGGGTCATCAAGGCTATTTTCTGGCGCCGTTGTCGGGGAGTGAAGTGCCTTTGGTAAGTGGAATTTGGTAAGGAAATATTTATATAGTGTGCTGAAATTTATTGTCACTTGTTACTATGGAAAACAATCCTTTGAGGGGTTTGTTCGGGGTATCTTCACCTCGTCTAGAACCACAATTAGCTACCCCTCAACCTACTGCACCTACTGAATATATTGAATATGAAATTCCTTTGGGTATGATAGAACAACTGCTAGCGAATCCTTATGCAGGAGATGGAACCAAACATCCTGATATGCACTTGATATATGTGGAACAAATTTGTGGATTGTTTAAGCTTGCAGATTTACCCAGGGATAAAGTTGTGAAGAAGGTTTTCCCTTTATCTTTGAAGGGAAAAGCATTGGCATGGTATAGGCTATGCGATGATATTGGATGATGGAATTGGAATCGTTTGAAATCGAAGTTCCACCAAAAAATTTATCCTATGCATCTAGTTCATCGTGATCGGAATTATATATATAATTTTTGGCCTCTTGTAGGAGAAAGTATCTCTCTAGCTTGGGGGAGGCTTATGCCAATGTTATACTTATGCCCCAATCATGAGCTTTCGAGGGAAATTATTATCTAGAATTTTTATGCTCGGCTTTCTCGTAATGAACAAACCATGCTTGATACTTCTTGTAATGGTTCCTTTATGAAGAATACTATTGAATTCTGGTGGGATCTTTTGGAAAGAATAACACGCAACTATGAAGGTTGGGAACTCGAGAAAGGTAAAGAGTCAGGTGTTAAATTTGAGTATGATTGTGTTAAATCTTTTATGGATACCGATGCTTTTCAAAAGTTTAGCACTAAATATGGACTTGACTCTGAGATAGTAGCCTCCTTTTGTGAACCATTTGCTACTCATGTTGAACTCCCTAATGATAAGTGCTTTAAATATCACCCGCCTATTAAAGAAGAAATTAAAGAACCAGTACCAATTAAAGAAGAAACTATACTTTATAATGTTGATCCAGTTGTTCGTTCTCCTTATATTGAGAAACCACCTTTCCCTATTAGGATAAAGGAACATGCTAAAGTCTCAACTGTTGTTAACAAAAGCTACATTAGAACACCTAAACCTGATGAACAAATTAAAGTTGAACCTAGTATTGCTATAGTTAAAGATCTCTTGGAAGAAGATATGGATGGGCATGTTATTTACTTCTGTGAAGAAGCTGCTAGAATTGCAAAACCTGATAAGAAAGATAAACATAGACCCGTTGTTGGCATGCCTATCATCTCATTTAAAATAGGAGATCACTATTATCATGGTTTATGTGACATGGGTGCTAGTGTGAGTGCTATTCCTTACACCTTATATCAAGAAATTATGAAAGACATAGCACCTGTAGAGTTAGAAGAAATAGATGTTACTATTAAACTAGCTAATAGAGATACCATATCACCATTTGGGATTGTTAGAGATGTTGAAAGTCTTGTCTGGGAAAATAAAACACCATACTGATTTTCCTGTTCTTTGTTCCCCACAAGATGAATTTTGTCCCATTATCTTTGGTATACCTTTCTTGAATACAGTCAATGCTAAGATAGACTGTAAGAAACAAACTGTTGGTGTTAGCTTTGGTGATGAGTCTCATGAGTTTAATTTTTCTAAGTTTAGTAGAAATCTTCATGAAAAAGAATTACCTAGTAAAGATGAATTAGTTGGTCTTGCTTCTATTGCTGTACCACCTACTTATCCTTTAGAACAATATTTGCTAGACCATGAAAATGATTTACATATGCATGAAAGAAATGAAATAGATAAAACTTTCTTTGAACAACGTCCTCTTCTTAAACACAATTTGCCTATTAAAACTCTAGGAGGTCCTCCTCCACCTAAAGGTGATCCTGTGTTTGAATTAATACAATTGCCAGACACTTTGAAATATGCTTATCTTGATGAAAAGAAGATATATGTTGTTATTATTAGTGCTAACCTCTCAGAACATGAAGAAGAAAGATTATTGGAAGTTCTAAGGAAGCACCGAGATGCTATTGGACACACTCTTCATGATTTAAAGGGCATTAGTCCCACTCTATGTCAGCACAAAATTAATATGGAACCTGATGCTAAACCCGTTGTTGATCACCAACGTTGGTTAAATCCGAAGATGAAAGAAGTGGTAAGAACGGAAATATTAAAACTTTTGGAAGTAGGTATAATCTATCCCATAGCTCGCAGTAGATTGGTAAGCACTGTTCATTGTGTTCCTAAGAAAGGAGGTATAACTATTGTTCCTAATGATAAGAATGAACTTATTCCACAAAGAATTGTCACATGCTATAGAATGGTAATTGATTTTAGAAAATTAAACAAAGCAACTAGAAAAGATCATTACCCTTTGCCTTTTATTGATCAAATGCTCGAAAGATTATGTTAGCACACACACTTTTGTTTCCTTGATGGATATTCTGACTTTTCACAAATACCTATTTCTCAACTTGATCAAGAAAAGACCACTTTTACTTGTCCCTTTGGAACTTATGCTTATAACGTATGGCTTTTGGTTTATGTAATGCACCCACTACCTTTCAAAGATGTATGACTGCTATATTCTCTGACTTTTGTGAAAAGATTGTTGAGGTTTTCATGGATGACTTTCCTATTTATGGGAAGTCTTTTGATGATTATTTAAGCAATTTTGATCGAGCTTTGCAGAGATGTGAACAAACAAATCTTGTCTTGAATTGGGAGAAGTGCCATTTTATGGTTAATGAAGGCATTGTCTTGGGTCATAAGATTTCTGAAAGAGGTATTGAAGTGGACAAAGCTAAGGTTGATGCAATTGAGAAAATGCCATGTCCTAAAGATATAAAAGGTATTCATAGTTTCCTAGGTCATGCTGGTTTCTGTAGGAGATTTAACAAAGACTTTTCGAAAATTTCTAGGCCTCTCACTAATCTCTTGCAGAAGGATATTCCTTTTGTTTTTATGATGATTGTTTAGAAGCCTTTGAAACACTTAAGAAAGCTTTGATTTCTGCGCCTATTGTTCAACCACCTGATTTGAACTTGCCCTTTGAAATTATGTGTGATGCTAGCGATTATGTTGTTGGTGTTGTTCCAGGACAAAGAGTTGATAAGAAACTCAATGTCATTCATTATGCTAGTAAAACTATAGATAGTGCTGAAAGAAATTATGCTACTATGAAAAGGAATTCTTAGCAGTTTTGTTTGCTTGTGATAAATTTAGACCTTATATTGTTGATTCCAAAGTAATTGTTCACACAGACCATGCTGCTATTAAATATCTTATGGAAAAGAAAGATGCTAAACCTAGACTTATTCGACGGGTTCTATTGTTACAAGAATTTGATTTACATATCATTGATAGAAAAGGAGCTGAGAACCCAGTTGCTGATAATTTGTCTAGGCTTGAAAATCTGCTTGATGACCCACTACCTATTGATGATAGTTTTCCTGATAAGCAGTTAGCTACAATAAATGTTTCTCATAGTACTACTTGGTATGCTGATTATGCTAATTACATTGTTGCTAAATATTTCCCACCTAGCTTTACATACCAACAAAAGAAAAAATTCTTCTATGATTTAAGACATTACTTTTGGGATGATCCACATCTTTATAAAGGAGTAGATGGTATTATTAGACGTTGTGTACCTGGGCATGAACAGGGACAAATCCTACGGAAATGTCACTCCGAAGCTTATGGAGGGCATCATGCTGGAGATAGAACTGCTCACAAGGTATTGCAATCTGGATTTTATTGACCTACTATTTTCAAGGATGCCTGTAAGTTTGTCTTATCTTGTGATGAATGTCAAAGGATAGGTAATATCGGTAAGCGTCAAGAAATGCCTACGAATTATTCACTTGCTGTTGAACCATTTGATGTTTGGGGGTTTGAATACATGGGACCTTTTCCATCCTCTAATGGGTATACACATATTTTGTTTGCATTTGATTATGTTACTAAATGGGTAGAAGCTATTCCAACTCGTAGTGTTGATCACAACACCTCTATTAAAATGCTTAAGGAAGTTATTTCCCAAGGTTTGGAGTCCCTAGATATTTAATGACTAATGGTGGTTCACACTTTATTCATGGTGCTTTTCGTAAAATGCTTGCCAAGTATGATGTTAACCATAGAATTGCATCACCTTATCATCCTCGGTCTAGTGGTCAAGTTGAACTTAGCAATAGAGAAATAAAATTAATTTTGCAAAAGACTGTCAATAGGTCCAGGAAGAATTGGTCTAAGAAATTAGATGATGCACTTTGGGCTTATAGAACAACATATAAAAATCCTATGGGTATGTCTCCTTATAAAATGGTTTATGGAAAAGCTTGCCATTTGCATCTTGAGTTAGAACATAAAGCATATTGGGCAATAAAAGAACTCAATTATGATTTCAAACTTGCTGGTGAAAAGAGGTTATTTGATATTAGCTCACTAGATGAATGGAGAACCCAAGCTTATGAAAATGCAAAATTATTTAAAGAAAAAGTAAAAAGATGGCATGACAAAAGAATTCAAAAGCGTCAGTTTAAAGTTGGAGAATATGTTCTTTTGTACAACTCTCGTTTCAGATTCTTTACAGGAAAGCTCCTCTCGAGATAGGAAGGCCCATACGTCATCAAGGAGGTTTACCGATCTGGAGCCATCAAAATAAATAATTCCGAAGGTACTGACCCGAAGGTTGTCAATGGGCAACAAATAAAGCATTATATCTTAGGTATGCCTATTAATATTGAAAGTAATATTATTCAAACTATGACACCGGAAGAACACATAAAAGAGTCCTTCCAGAACACTCTAGAATCGTGAAAACAAGGAGGTATGTGATATGGTAAGTAAACAGACTCCGAAAAATCTGCAAAAATATTTTTTATCAGTTTTGGAATATTTTAGAATTTTGGGAATAAAGAAACTTCCAGGAAGCATCCCCTGGTGGGCACAATACACGAGGGCGCCCAGGCTTGCCTGGCATGCCCAGGTGGGTTGTGCCCACCTGGGACACCTTCTGTACTCTGTTTTTATACCATATGCTTGTACTCCAAGATAAAAAATCTATATATACTTCCCGAACCTGTTGATCATCGTATTGCGAAGAAATCCTCTATTCTCTTTTCTTGCTGTTTTGTATCAGATCTGTTGGGCCAGGCATCATATCTTCTTCTTCCTCCAACAACGTGGAAGAGGATGCTTGGTTGATGAAAATCGAGCTGAAGAGAGAAGAGCCAGCGGGAGCTATGGGAGGAGATGAGAGCAAGGAGGTTACCATAGACCAACCTCCGGTCTTCGAACAAGCACTATGTCACATCCCAAATTTTCAATTTGGAATGTTATACATTAGATCATCATTGCATATCATATTTTATTGCATTTTGGTTTGATCCTAGAAATTCTATGCAACTCAAGGACCCACGGAGAGAGTTGAGGATTTCGTTATTTTCATATTTGAGTTTTCTCAAATTTTAAAAAGAGGATCGTTTGATTTTAATTATTTTCTCTTCGAATATTTCTTTTATAAAAATAAAAGAGAGGGGATAAAATGAAATCCCCAAAAAAAGAAATATTGGAGCTTTAATATTAAAATAAAATAAGATTTTTATTCAGAGTTTTATTGCTATTTTATTGGAATTAGGAAAAATATGCGTTTTTCAAAATTGTATTAGAGTTCCAAATAAATGTTCACCTTGTCCGGTAGATTTTTAGAGGACGGGGAAAATTTATTTCAGGATTTTTGTAGTCCATTTAGTATTTCTTTTATTCGTTTTTCTGCGCGGAATTATTTAAAAAATAGTTACCGACCGAACCGGGTCGTGTCCGCCAGGGACACTGTACCCGGCCGACCCTTTAAAGGCCGAAGGCCAGAGCTGCCAGCCCCCGCACTCGAAACCCTAGCCCCGCCTTGAAACCCGCGCCGCCGCCGCCGCGGGAAACCGACGCTGCCACCGCCGCCCCTCGCAGCCACGTCGCCGCCGCCGCCGACCCCGCCGCCGACCACCACCGCCGGACCCGCAGCCGCCCTCGCCGGATTCGTCGAGGTAGCTGCCGCCGCCGCAATTTTTGTTAGAAAACCGTTGGGTTTTTTTAAACAAACCATGGTTGTTTTTTTTATTTAGATCAGTTTTTGTCGGTTTAGTTATTTAACGAACGCCCGTTCGTTCGTTTTAACGAACGGTTTTCACCGTTTAGCCGCAGACAGCGAACGTTCATTCGTTAGCCTGTTCGTCAGTTTTTCTTTTCTCGGATTTTTCGCGGTTATTTTTTATCGCGATTTCTGATCCGATTTTCATTTTAGTTTAACTTTTTGCTCGTTTATCGGAATCAGGCGATTCGAGCGCCTAGAGTTTCGTCTCGAAGCCCTCTTTCTGTTTAGTCAACTTAAACAAGTTTTTGCTACTGTAAAATTTGACTTTAGTCCAGATTAGTAAACAGATCTTGTTTCTTTCGCAGTTTGAGTTTCGTTGCTTCGTTTGATTTTATTCTTTTTGCAAACCGGAGTTCTTAAGTTGAACTTTCTGGTTAGATCTTCTTATTTGAGTTTTACCCGTGCATCTTTGTTTGATTGCTTATTGTATGCTTGTTTGTTTGCGATAGAGTACCCAGAGTGTGAAGCGTGCTACGACGAGTCTCTAGGTTTCACGGATCATCAGCAAGGCAAGTAACACTCTGATCATACCTCTTTACTACCCAGTTTTATTGCATTAGATCAATCCTCAAACAATTGCAAGGTTAGGATCTGATTAAATTGTGGGTTTTGGGAAGTAGATGAGGTAGTACCTATTCACCTGTTTATTATCAAACCTTTCGGAGTTACTTCTACGTTGCTTATTTTGCTATGCTATGCTCGTAGACGTGGTTTGGGTTTGAGTGTATTCATGACAGATGTGAGTATTGTTAATTAATGGTTAACTTAAGGTGGCAACTTTAATACACATCTGGGAGGATTGAGGCACCTGGGGAACCCAGTGTTGCCTGTATTTTTGGAAATCCCGGGGTACCATGTGATTCTCCTATGGACTGCCACCCAGGCTCACAGGGATCATAAGATTATTCATGCTAGAAACTTCCGTCTGCATCCATATGCCATTATGGGCTCAGGCATAGTTGAGTAAGTTGTGGGAAATCTTTCCATGATGGGCTAGCATATGTAGGGGAGTAGGTGTACAGGCCTATCTATCGGTTAAGGGGAACTCTTCAAAAAGACTGTGTCTCGGTCATCCGTTTCTCAAACATTATGTAGTGCGAGAAATCCAACGGAGGAGATCGAGTCTTGTGGGGAAAAGTGCACAAACCTCTGCAGAGTGTACGAACTAATCATGGTTAGCCGTGTCCCCGGTTATGGACATCTTGAGTATCTAGTTCTTGGATTATCATGTGGATCTCGTCACTCCTAATATAATTTGATTGGGTTTAATGATGATGCTTAATTGGGATTGAGTTGAGTGAACCTTCTCAATGTTTAAACAACCACCATGATAGTTAAATAAAATTTATTCCTTTGTTGTAGGAAAAATTGGCTTTCCGCAAAACATATTAACCATGCAGCCTCCACCAGCCATATATGCATATAGTGATAGCATTATTCTGTTCATTACTCTCTTGTGTTACATTGCCAGCATATTCCATGTGCTATTCCGTTTTGGGCTGCAACGTATCATGTTGCAGATTTTTCAGACGATGAGTAAGGAGCCGTAGGTCGTTGTCTTGCACTCAGTGATGCCGTTGGAGTTGATGGACTCACTTTATCTTCCAAGCCTTCCGCTGTTATCGTATTAGATGGCCTTAAGCCATATTTATTGTAATAAGTTCTCTTTTGAGACATCCGATGTAATAAGTATGTGATTGCTAGTCTGTTATAAATCCTCAAGTACTGTGTGTGTCAGGATTACCGATCTAGGGATGACACCGATGCACAGAGATCAGACTGTTTGAGGTCTGGTCGCTACAAGATGGTATCAGAGCACACGCTGACTGTAGGACACGACCACTAAGCTAAAGCCCTAGATCACTACTCTCTTCTCATTTTTGACTCCTCTCCATTTTCTACTCTTTAGGATGGCGGACGCAAGAAACAAGTTTGCATAACCAGATGAAGACACACCTTTTGGACGCCACTTGAAGGAAGTCACTAGGTACTTGAATATAGGAATACCAAGTTTCACCGGGACTTACAACGCCACTTTACTAGAAGAGGAGCGTTGGATGATTCAAGTTCAAGTTCCAGGAAGGACATTTACGCCAGTCACTAAGCCCATAGAGTTTTCCTTTGATGCACCAACCTGGAGTCTAGGAAAGAGTATGGCAGCCCACATCACCATGGGATGCATTGCAGAAGTTTACCACAAGGATCTCAAGGATACTATCTACCAGATTTGTGGGCGTCGAGATGAGCCATATGAGATGATCAACACCAGGAAGGATAGATCAATTGCCGCTTTTATCTAGGAGTTAAACCAGCACATACGTCGCTAGGAGAACCAGATGTGCGTAGGCATGATAGATCTGAAGAAGGCAATGACAAGGATCACCGAGCTTGAAGAAGAACTCAAGGAAACTCGCGAAGATTATAAGGAGTAAATCATCGTACTAGTTGAGAAGAATGACGACCTGACAAGGAAGCTAGGAGTCTTCATGGGAGACCCCACGCTAGGAGGAGAAGATGATGATTCTACTTGCCCGGAGAACTACATCATCATCGATGAAATCGACTCAGACCCCAACGATAGTGATGATGACTTTGTTGATGAAGCTGGAGCGGATATTATGGAGTCTTCTACTGATCAAATTTTCTAGTTGACCACCAAAACAGTAGTAATATTCCACCATGTATATAGTATAGTCCGAGCACTTTTGTAACGATAGTTCTAGACCGATTGTATGCCCTTGCTTGATTCATTGAGTGATATGATTGTGTTTGTCTCATGTGCATATGGGTAGTGTTTTCCCCCTAGATCTCATTCTACTCTGTTTTCTCATCTTTTCTAAACCCATCAGATGCCTCCGAGACGTGACATTGGATTTGCTTTCCCACTGGAGCTCACTCAGTTGATTCAGCAGCAGAATGCATTGATGCACATACTAGTCCAGAATCAGAATTAGGGGAACAACAAGAACAACAACAACAACCCACCACCACCACCTGTTGATCACTTAGCCCGTTTTCTAAGGCTGAGTCCGCCGGTGTTCTCCAGTAGCACCGAGCCAATAGTTGCAGATGATTGGCTCCACAAGATTGTAAGGGAGTTAACCACTGCAGGATGCACAGATGCGGAAAGAGTGCGTTTTGCCTCACATCAGCTTGATGGACTCGCAACAGCATGGTAGGAGAATTACACTGTCACCTATCCCATCGAGACGGTTACGTGGGACCAGTTTCAGCAGGCTTTTCGCATTGCCCATGTATCAGCATGACCTATGGCCATGAATAAGCGTGAGTTCCGCAACTTACGCCAAGGAGGACGCACCATTGGCCAGTATGTGGATGATTTTAGCAAGCTAGCATGTTATGCCCCAGATCACGTTGCTACGGATGCAGCTAAGAAGGAGAAGTTTTTGGAAGGACTGAATAATGAGCTGAGCATGCAGTTGATGGTAGCAACCTTTAATAACTACCAGCAGTTGGTAGATAGAGCTCTCATGATTGAAGGGAAGCAACATCATATTGACAACCGCAAGAGGAAGTATGGACAAGGGAAGTATAATTCTGGAGCTCAGCAGAGACCCCGTTTTCCCCGAACTCGGGAGGACCCCTTCAGCATAACCATGGAGGTCACGATCACACTGGAGGAAGTTCGCACAACCATAGTGGCCCCAAAAATGGGAATGGTAATGGAGGAAGCAACGGATAGAACCGTTCCAATCCAGCAACACCTGCCAAGAAAGATCCAAGTCACGTTACTTACTACAAGTGCCAGAAGATTGGACATTACACCAATGAATGTCCTGAAGCTAAGAATGGAAATGGCAATGGAAGTTCTGGGAAGAAGCCCGACCCTTTCAACAGCGGACAAGTGAACCACGTTAACATGGAGGAGATTGAGGCCCAGCCAGATGCAGTAATAGGTAAGTTTTTGGTTAAGTCATTTACTGCAGTCGTTCTTTTTGATATTGGTGCATCGCATTCATAAATATCGAGGGGATTTGTGGATAAGTATAAGTTGCCCACCAAAGTTCTTAGTACACCTATGTTAGTGAGCTCGCCAGGATCAGAGTATATGGCAAGCCAAGGATGTTTTCAGATGCCATTGACCATAGGTAGGCATGTTTTCCCCTCAGATCTGATAATTTTGGAGTCGCAAGGTTTGGATGTGATTCTGGGTCTGGATTGGCTATCGATGTATGGAGGAAACATCGATTGCGCCAGTAAGTAGATTTTGCTCACCACCAGAAGGAAGAAGGATCAAGTATGTATCCCAGCATGTGCCGATTAGGACTCAAGTAAATTCCTTATCAGGAATTGTACAGGAGGAAGTACCAGTGGTGAAGGATTTCCCGAATGTATTTCCAGAAGAGTTGCCAGGCATGCCACCAGATAGAGACATCGATTTTCTGATTGAGCTTTTGACAGGCACAGGGCCAATATCTAAGAGACCGTATAGGATGCCTGCGCAAGATTTAGAGGAAATTAAGAAGCAGATTAAGGAGTTACTGGATAAAGGATATATTCACCCAAGCTCATCACCTTGGGGATCACCAGTACTTCTAGTGGAGAAGGAGGATGGATCATTGAGGACTGTTGTTGATTATCGAGGATTAAATGAGGTGACGATCAAGAACACGTACCCACTGCCAATGATCAATGATTTATTTGATCAGCTGCAAGGAGCTAAAGTGTTTTCCAAGATTGATCTGCGATCAGGGTACCACCAACTGAAAATTCGAGAGCAGGATATACCTAAGACAGCTTTTACCATGAGGTACGGGCTATATGAGTATACCGTTATGTCATTTCGCCTGACTAACGCACCTGCCTAATTTATGAACATGATGAACAAGGTGTTTATGGAGTTTTTGGATAAGTTCGTTGTGGTGTTCATTGATGATATTCTGGTCTACTCGAAGAATGAAGAGGAGCATAAAGAGCATTTGCGTTTAGTACTTGGGAAGCTCAGAGAACATCAGCTATACGCCAAGTTCAGCAAGTGTGAGTTTTGGTTGAAGGAAGTTGGATTCCTTGGACATGTTATATCCGAATAAGGAATAGCGGTAGACCCCACCAAAGTTGTCACTGTGACAAATTGGGAGGCACCCACGTCAGTTGGAGAGATCCGGAGTTTTCTTGGACTCGCAGGATACTACCAGAGGTTCATTGAAATTTCTCGAAGATTGCAAAGCCTATGACGGAGTTGTTAAAGAAGGAAACCAAGTTCAAATGGACCGAGGAATGTGAGGCCATCTTTCAGGAGTTGAAGCAACGCTTGGTTACATCACCAGCGTTGATTCTGCTAGATCAACGCAATGATTATGAAGTGTATTGCGAGGCTTCTCGTTGAGGACTTGGAGCCGTACTTATGCAGGAGGGAAGAGTTGTTTCATATGCCTCACGACAGCTTAAACCCCATGAGTTAAATTATGCTACGCATGATTTGGAGTTAGCAGCCATAGTGCATGCGTTGAAGACTTGGAGATATTTTCTCATCGGAAACCATTGTGAGGTATACACGGATACAAGAGTTTGAAGTATATCTTAATGCAGAAGGAGTTGAATCTCAGGAAGATGATATGGTTGGAACTCATTAAGGATTATGATATGAAGTTGCACTATCATCCCGGGAAGGCTAACGTAGTAGCCGATGCGTTGAGCCGCAAGAGTCATGTCAATACACTCATGACCGGAGAGTTACCCAAGGAGTTAGCAGAGGATCTTCGCGAGATATGTTTAGAGATAGTTCCGAGAGGCTATGTACAAGCATTGGAGATTCAGTCTACTCTGATGGATAAGATCAGAGAAGCTCAGAAGATGGACAAGGAGATAGCCGAGATAAAGGGAAGGATGAGCAAAGGAAAGGCAAAGGATTTCGTGAGGATGAGCAAGATACCTTATGATTTCAGGACCGCGTATATGTGCCAAATGATCAAGAGATCAGGAAGCTGATTTTGCAGGAGGCCCATGATTCGCCATATTCGTTTCACCCAGGAAATACTAAAATGTACCTAGATTTGAAGGATAGTTTCTGGTGGACCGGAATGCAGAAGGATATTGCGGAGTATGTAGCAGTTTGTGATGTATGTCAGAGAGTGAAGGCTGAGCATCAGAAGCCAGCAGGATTGCTACAACCATTGCCGATACCCGAATGGAAGTGGGACAAGCTAGGCATGGATTTTATCACGGGATTGCCCAGGACTCGTTCAGGCTATGACTCGATATGGGTTGTAGTCGATCGTTTGACGAAAGTAGCTCATTTCATCCCAGTGAAGACCACTTACACCAGTGCTAAGTTGGCAAAGATATACATGACCAGGATCGTATGTCTGCATGGAGTTCTGAGGACCATTGTATCAGATAGAGGAACCCAATTTACCTCAAAGTTTTGGAATCAGTTGCATGAAACTTTGGGAACAAGGCTAGAGTTCAGTACAACTTTTCACCTGTAGACAGATGGACAGACTGAGAGAGTCAATCAGATTTTGGAGGACATGTTCAGAGCTTGTGCGCTAGATTATGGATCTAGTTGGGACGATAATTTGCCTTACATAGAGTTCTCTTACAACAACAGCTATCAAGCCAGTTTAAAGATGGCCCCTTTCGAAGCATTGTACGGAAGGAGGTGCAGGACACCATTGTTGTGGGATGAAGTTGGAGACCGACAGTTGTTTGGACCAGATTTTATTAAAGAGTCTGAAGAGAAGGTTAAGCTGATTCGTGATAGACTCAAGGTAGCCCAGTCCAGGGAGAAGAGCTATGCGGATTCTAAACGCAAGGAGATAGTTTACAAAGTTGGAGACAGAGTGTATCTTCGTGTATCACCACTTTGAGGGAGTGAAGCATTTTGGAGTTAAGGGAAAGTTAGCACCACGTTTTGTGGGACCATACAAAGTTTTGGAACATATGGGAGAAGTTGCCTACAAGTTGGAATTGCCCGAAGGATTGTCAGGACTTCACGATGTGTTGCATGTTTCTCAGTTGAAGAAGTGCCACGCAGAGATGGCTGATATCCCTCTAAGAGATACAGTGCCACTGGAAGCGATTCAGTTAGATAGCGACTTGACCTACAAGGAGAAACCAGTCAAGATTCTCGATTTTTCCAGCTGAGTCACATGCAGCAAGGTTATCAAGTTTTGTAAGGTTCAGTGGAGCCACCATACTGAGGATGAAGCCACCTGGGAACGAGAGGAAGACCTATGGAAGGATCACCCTCACCTATTTTCTAGGCAACCAGAATCTCGAGGGCGAGATTCATCTTAAGGGGGGTAGGTTTGTAACATCCAAAATTTTCAATTTGGAATGTTATACATTAGATCATCATTGCATATCATATTTTATTGCATTTTGGTTTGATCTTAGAAATTCTACGCAACTCAA
Organism: Triticum dicoccoides; assembly: GCF_002162155.2. Classification (NCBI taxonomy): domain Eukaryota; kingdom Viridiplantae; phylum Streptophyta; class Magnoliopsida; order Poales; family Poaceae; genus Triticum; species Triticum dicoccoides. Next base: position 519,980,803 of record NC_041386.1, read on the forward strand.
GGACCCACGGAGAGAGTTGAGGATTTTGTTATTTTCATATTTGAGTTTTCTAAAATTTTGAAAAGAGGAACGTTTGATTATAATTATTTTCTCTTCGAATATTTCTTTTATAAAAATAAAATAGAGGGGATAAAATGACTTCCCCAAAATAAAGAAATGTTGGAGATTTAATATTAAAATCAAATAAGATTTTTATTCAGAGTTTTAATGCTATTTTATTTGAATTAGGAAAAATATGTGTTTTTCAAAATTGCAATAGAGTCCCAAATAAATGTTCAACTTGTCCGGTAGATTTTTAGAGGACGGGGAAAATTTATTTCAGGATTTTTGGAGTCCGTTTAGTATTTCTTTTATTCGTTTTTCTATGCAGAATTATTTTTAAAAAAGTTACCAACCTAACCGGGCCATGTCCACCTGGGACATTGTACCCGGCCGACCCTTTAAAGGCCTAAGGTCCGAGCCGCCAGCCCCCGCACCCAAAACCCTAGCCCCGCCTCGAATCACGCGCCGCTGCCCCTCGCAGCCACGCCGCCGCCTCTTGCACCCACGTCGCCGCCACTGCCGACCCCGCCGCCGCCGACCACCACCACCGGACCCGCCGCCGCCCACGCCGGATTCGTCGAGGTAGCCGCCGCCACCGATCATCACCACCAGACCTGCCGCCGCCCTCGCCGGATTGGTCGAGGTAGCCGCCGCCGTGGTTTTCGTTAGAAAACCGTCGGTTTTTTAAAACAAACCGCGGTTGTTTTTTTATTTAGATCGATTTTTTATTTTTCCGGATTAGTTATTTAGCGAACGCCCATTCATTCGCTCATTTTAACGAACATTTTTCACTGTTTAGCCGCAGACAGCGAACGTTCGTTTGTTAGCCTGTTCATCAGTTTTTCTTTTCACGGATTTTTCGCGATTATTTTCGATCGCGATTTCTGATCCGATTTTCGTTTTAGTTTAACTTTTCGCTCGTTTATCGGAATCAGGCGAGTCAAGCGCCTAGAGGTTCATCTCGAAGCCCTCTTTCTATTTAATCAACTTAAACAAGTTTTTGCTACTGTGAAATTTGACTTTAGTCCAGATTAGTAAACGGATCTTTGCAGGAAAGCTCCTCTCGAGATAGGAAGGCCCATACGTCATCGAGGAGCTTTACCGATCTGGAGCCTTCAAAATAAATAATTCCGAAGGTACAGACCCGAAGGTTGTCAATGGGCAACGAATAAAGCATTATATCTCAGGTATGCCTATTAATATTGAAAGTAATATTATTCAAACTATGACACCGGGAGAACACATAAAAGAGTCCTTCCAGAACACTCCAGAATTGTGAAAATAAGGAGGTATGTGATACGGTAAGTAAACAGACTTCGAAAAATCTGCAAAAATATTTTTTATTAGTTTTGGAATATTTTAGAATTTTGGGAATAAAGAAACTTCCAGGAAGCATCCCCTGGTGGGCACAATACACGAGGGTGTCCAGGCTTGCCTGGCACGCCCAGGTGGGTTGTGCCCACCTGGGACGCCTTCTGTACTCTGTTTTTATACCATATGCTTGTACTCTAAGATAAAAAATCTATATATACTTCCCGAACCTATTGATCATCGTATCGCGAAGAAATCCTCTATTCTCTTTTCTTGCTGTTTTGTATCAGATCTGTTGGGCCAGGCATCATATCTTCTTATTCCTCCAACAACGTGGAAGAGGATGCTTGGTTGATGAAGATCGAGCTGAAGAGAGAAGAGCCAGCCGGAGCTATGGGAGGAGATGAGAGCAAGGAGGTTACCATAGACCAACCTCCGGTCTTCAAACAAGCACTATGTCACATCCCAAATTTTCAATTTGGAATGTTATACATTAGATCATCATTGCATATCATATTTTATTGCATTTTGGTTTGATCCTAGAAATTCTACGCAACTCAAGGACCCACGGAGAGAGTTGAGGATTTCGTTATTTTCATATTTGAGTTTTCTCAAATTTTAAAAAGAGGATTGTTTGATTTTAATTATTTTCTCTTTGAATATTTCTTTTATAAAAATAAAAGAGAGGGGATAAAATGACTTCCCTAAAATAAAGAAATATTGGAGGTTTAATATTAAAATCAAATAAGATTTTTATTCAGAGTTTTATTGCTATTTTCTTTGAATTAGGAAAAGTATGCGTTTTTCAAAATTGTATTAGAGTTCCAAATAAATGTTCATCTTGTCCGGTAGATTTTTAGAGGACGAGGAAAATTTATTTCAGGATTTTTGTAGTCCATTTAGTATTTCTTTTATTCGTTTTTCTGCGCGGAATTATTTAAAAAATAGTTACCGACCGAACTGGGTCATGTCCGCCAGGGACACTGTACCCGGCCGACCCTTTAAAGGCCAAAGGCCAGAGCTACCAGCCCCCGCACTCGAAACCCTAGCCCCGGCTCGAAACCCGCGCCGCCGCCGCCACGGGAACCCGACGCTACCGCCGCCGCCCCTCGCAGCCACGCAGCCGCCGACCCCGCCGCCGACCACCACCGCTGGACCCGCAGCCGCCCTCGTCGGATTCATCGAGGTAACCGCCGCCGCAGTTTTTGTTAGAAAACCATCGGGTTTTTTTAAACAAACCATGGTTGTTTTTTATTTAGATCGGTTTTTGTCGGTTTAGTTATTTAGCGAACGCCCGTTCATTCGTTTTAACGAACGGTTTTCACCGTTTAGCCGCAGACAGCGAACATTCGTTCGTTAGCCTGTTCGTCAGTTTTTCTTTTCTCGGATTTTTCGCGGTTATTTTTTATTGCGATTTCTGATCCGATTTTTGTTTTAGTTTAACTTTTTGCTCGTTTATCGGAATTAGGTGATTCGAGCGCCTAGAGTTTCTTCTCGAAGCCCTCTTTCTATTTAGTCAACTTAAACAAGTTTTTGCTACTGTAAAATTTGACTTTAGTCCAGATTAGTAAATGGATCTTGTTTCTTTCGCAGTTTGAGTTTCGTTGCTTCGTTTGATTTGATTCTTTTTGCAAACCGGAGTTCTTAATTTGAACTTTCTAGTTAGATCTTCTTATTTGAGTTTTACCCGTGCATCTTTGTTTGATTGCTTATTGTATGCTTGTTTGTTTGCGATAGAGTACCCGTAGTGCGAAGCATGCTACTACGAGTCTCTAGGTTACACGGATCATCAGCAAGGCAAGTTACACTTTGATCATACCTCTTTACTACCCAGTTTTACTACATTAGATCAATCCTCAAACAATTGCATGGTTAGGATCTGATTAAATTGTGGGTTTTGGGAAGTAGATGAGGTAGTACCTATTCACCTGTTTATTATCAAACCTTTGGGAGTTACTTCTACGTTGCTTATTTTCCTATGCTATGCTCGTAGATGTGGTTTGGGTTTGTGTGTATTCATGACAGATGTGAGTATTGTTAATTAATGGTTAACTTAAGGTGGCAACTTTAATACACATCTGGGTGGATTGAGGGACCTGGGGAACCCAGTGTTGCCTGTATTTTTGGAAATCCTGGGGTACCATGTGATTCTCCTATGGATTGCCACCCAGGCTCAAAGGGATCATAATATTATTCATGCTAGAAACTTCCGTGTGCAGCCACATGCCATTATGGGCTCTGGCATAGTTGAGTAAGTTGTGGGAAACCTTTCCATGATGGGCTAGCAAATGTAGGGGATTGTAGGTGTACAGGCCTATCTATCGGTTAAGGGGACCTCTTCGGAAAGACTGTGTCTTGGTCATCCGTTTCTCAAACATTATGTAGTGCGAGAAACCCAATGGAGGAGATCAAGTCTTGTGGGGAAAAGTGCACAAACCTCTGCAGAGTGTACAGACTAATCATGGTTAGCCGTGACCCCGGTTATGGACATCTTGAGTATCTAGTTCTTGGATTATCATGTGGATCTCATCACTCTTAATATAATTTGATTCGGTTTAATGATGATTCTTAATTGGGATTGAGTTGGGTGAACCTTCTCAATGTTTAAACAACCACCATGATAGTTAAATAAAATTTATTCCTTTGTTGTAGGGAAAAATTGGCCTTCTACAAAACATATTAACCGTACAGCCTCCACCAGCCATATATGCATATAGTGATAGCATTACTCTGTTCATTACTCTCTTGTGTTACATTGCCGGCATATTCCATGTGCTGACCCGTTTCGGGCTGCAAGGTATCATGTTGCAGACTTTTCAGACGACGAGTAAGGAGCCGTAGGTCATTGTCTTTCACTCAGTGATGTCGTTGGAGTTAATGGACTCACATTATCTTCCAAGCCTTCCGTTGTTACCGTATTAGATGGTCTTAAGCCATATTTATTGTAATATGTTCTCTTTTGAGACATCCGATGTAATAAGTGTGTTATTGCTACTTTGTTATAAATCGTCAAGTACTGTGTGTCTTAGCATTACCGATCCAGGGATGACACTGATGCACAGAGATCAGACTGTTTGAGGTCTGGTCGCTACACACTGCCAGCTGACAAGGAGGAAGAAGATGTCCTTTAATCTTACCATACTCATCTTACTCCTGCTTAAATGAAGCCTTTCGCATCATTGAAATAGTTCACATACAAAATAAGTATCTCACTCGTGAGAATATTCTGCATCAAGAACACATCACCAACCTCCGAAGCGTCATCCGTCGATTGGAGAATCTTTTGATCCTTAAAGATAGGATCGCTTCATCACCACCATCTTCTTCACCTCCAAAGGAGAATTGAGTATCGGGTATGGGCACTCCCCTTGGCTTCCGAAAAGCTTGGGGGAGGTGCCCGGTATCGTATCATCCGACTACCTTTTTGCTTTTACTTATTTTAGTTCGATCCTTTCTTCTTTGAGAGTTTGCTTAGTGATCTATCTTTGTAATCGTGTGCAAGTCATATATTAAAGTTTAGTACGAGTTTTTGCTTTCTTTACTTTCATGTTGCAAATAAAAGAAAGAAATAAGAAAGGAAACAAATAAAAGAAAGGAAATAAATAAAGATAATATTATATACTAATCCTATGGTAGGCGATGGCACCACATAAGGAAAAGTATAAGTAGAAAATTTTATTAGAGATTGACAAATATAGCATTAGTCAATGATGCAACTCATGAAAGAATTAATAAGGGAAGAGAAGATTCATATATAAATATACTATCCTGGAAATCTTTTGTGATTGTGAGCCCTCATCGAAATATTATATGCCAAAATTGTTGACGTTGGACAAGGAAGATAACTTAATGATTTATGTTTGTTCATATTCACATAGAAGTCATATTGTCATAGATCCTTTAACATGTCATGCTTTCCCCCCTATCTTTGCTAGCCAAAAATTCTGCACTAAGTAGAGATACTACTTATGCATCCAAAAACCCTTAAACCCAAATCTATTTTCAAGTGTCCACCATAACTACCTAGGGAGTGAGCAAGATCCCTCAAGTAAGTTGTCATTGGTGCAAAAAGGCAATAAAAATTGCTTCTAAAAGTGTGAGATCATTTAGTGTAAGAGAAAATTGAGCGTTGCATGAACTTGTGATGGTGAAGAATAAAAGCGACAGACTACATAATAAAGGTCACTATCACAAGGGGCAATGTATCGTGACGTTCTTTTGCACTAAGGGATTCAGTATACAAACTAATAAGCGCATGGAAACCTCTGCTTCGCTCTGCGAAGGGCCTATCTTTTAATTTTATGCAAGAGTCAAAGTTTTTCTCTCTATTCTTTTTAATTTTTCTCCTTTGGCAAGCATCATGTGGTGAGGAAAGATCTAGGCACATATGTCCAGCTGAATATGGGTGGCATGAGTTATTATTGTTGACATCACCCTCGAGGTGAGTATGTTGGGAGGCGAAACCATAAGCCCCTATCTTTCTATGTATCCAGTTGAAACGTCTTGCCCATGGGTATGAGGTGAGTGTTAGCAATCATAGAAGACTATATGATGGTTGAGTATGTGGACTTGCCTAAAGGCTCCGACATGTGACCCTTCCTGAAAAGATGATGAATTGTAGTTGCAAAGTTGACTGGGAACATAGTTTGTTGGTTTCTAATAGAGTTTTTGATTTATACTTTGTCTGTGTGATGAACTATTACTTATTCATGAGAAGTATATGATGAAAGTTCTATAATAAAAGTCCTATGTTTAATTTTGTTGTTGTTATAATAATCAACATGATGCTTCTATGTCCGTATTTTTTTGCCGACACCTATCTCTCTCAAAGCATGTGGACATGTTTTTTGATTTCGGTTTTCGCTTGAGGACAAGCGAGGGCTAAGCTTGGGGGAGTGGATACCTATTTTGGCAGCCGGAAATCTAGACCTGGAAAAGCTATGTCAGGCTACCTATTTTGCACAACTCCAAATGAGCTAAAACTGCACAGGGAGTTTTTATGGAATATATAAGAATTATTGGAGCAAATAACTACCAGAGGGGCGCCACCAGGTGGGCACAACCCACCTGGGCGCGCTGGGGTCCCCGGCACGCCCTAGGGGGTTGTTGCCTCCTCGACCCACCTCCAGTGCCCATCTTTTGGTATGTAAGTCATTTTGACCTAGAAAAAAATAAGAGGAGGACTTTTGGGACGAAGCGTCGCCACCTCGAGGCGGAACGTGGGCAGGAGCACTTTTGCCCCCCGGCGGAGCGATTCCGTCAGGGGAACTTCCCTCCCAGAGGGGGAAATCATCGTCATCATCATCACCAACAACTCTCCCATCTTGGGGAGGGCAATCTCCATCAACATCTTCAACAACACCATCTCCTCTCAAACCCTAGTTCATCTCTTGTGCTCAATCTTGTTACCGGAACTATAGATTGGTACTTGTGGGTGACTAGTAGTGTTGATTACATCTTGTAGTTGATTACTATATGGTTTATTTGGTGGAAGATTATATGTTCAGATCCAATATGCTATTTAATACCCCTCTGATCATGAGCATGTTTATCATTTTTGAGTAGTTACCTTTGTTCTTGAGGTCATGGGAGAAATCATGTTGCAAGTAATCATGTGAATTTGATATATGTTCGATATTTTGAGAGTATGTATGTTGTGATTCCCTTAGTGGTGTCATGTGAACGTCGACTACATGACACTTCACCATATTTAGGCCTAAGGGAATGCATTGTGGATTAGCAATTAGATGATGGGTTGCGAGAGTGACAGAAGCTTAAGCCCCAGTTTATGCGCTATTCCGTATGGGACCGATTGGATCCCAAAGTTTAATGCTATGGTTAGAATTTATTCTTAATACTTTTCTTGTAGTTGTGGATGCTTGCGGGAGGGTTAATCATAAGTAGGATGTTTGTTCAAGTAAGAATAACACCTAAGCACCGGTCCACGCACATATCAAATTATCAAAGTAGCAAACACGAATCGAACCAACATGATGAAAGTGACTAGATGAAATTGCCGTGTACCCTCAAGAACTCTTTGCTCATTATAAGAGACCGTTTTGGCCTGTCCTTTGCCTCAAAGGGATTTGGCTACCTTGCTGAGCTTTTGTTACTACTATCGTTACTTGCTCATTAGAAATTATCTTGCTATCAAACTACCCTGCTACTTACAATTTCAGCACATGCAGACATCACCTTACTGGAAACTACTTGTCATTTCCTTCTGCTCCACGTTGGGTTCGACACTCTTACTTATCAAAAAGAGCTACAATTGATCACCTATACTTGTCGGTCATCACTAGCTACTTCGTGCTTTTCTAGGTGAACCTTGATGGGGAGGGGCATGCATTCATAGCTTAGGATTCCCTTCGTGCCGACACGAGGGTGGGGGGTAAGCAATACCATGCGCTTTGCGAGATAGGTTCCACATCGAAGTTGCATTTGGTATTTGAACATCAAACCACCCTTTTCATACATAAATTTGGTCCACATGCAAGAGGGTTCGTGTTCTGACTCTCTCTCGCATCATTTTTGCCAAATTTATGAACATTAGACAAGTCGGATGATGCAACATACACGGTTCACTCAAACTAACCATGTGCCATGCTGGTGCCCCTGTCATGCACACATCCGCACAGTACATTAGGCTCCATGAGGGCATGAGGCTTCCCTCTCAAAAATATCTACCCGCCTGCAGCTTTTTTCTGTTTGATAACACATTTTTATTGTGTTTTGACTATGTGTGACGTTTCTTGTTCCCAATCCCGCATGCATCCCTCGAAAATATCTACCCGCCTCGAGGGTTTTTCTATTTCATAACACACGGTTGTTACCTCTGGACCGTGTGCGATGCACCATCAACAAAAATTTCAATAGCCCCGGCATTTCACTCCCGCGTTTAACTCCCGCATAGTAAAATTTTCAGTGCCCACGTCATGTCCTCAAACACACCCCCTGCCCCCCCACACACACCAAAACCTCATCGGGCGCGCGCACACACACACACCCCTCCCTCGCTCGAAACCCTAGCAAGGTCCCCATCGCCGCCACTGCAAGGCCTCCATTGTCAACATCTGCCGGTTTGCCCGTGCAGCTTACCGACCGATCTCCATACCCAGGCCGCCATGAGTTTCTTAGATGATGCCTGTCAAATGCCCCCTTTCCCAAAGATCCCCATCCCCATCCCGATCCCCCACTCCAGAGTGTCGCAGCCTAAGCCTGGCTACGCTTCCCATGGAGCTTGAGGAGCGACTGGCCCAAAAGAGGTGTATCACGGTCTCTTCGCCCGACGTCGCCGAGGAAGCTGGCGACCATCACTAGCGGCAGGCACTCAAGTAGCGGACTAGAGTATGCGGGCATGTCACGGACGTCGGCTACGACATCGAGGTCATCGACAGCGACGACCTGAGGAGGGCTTTGTCACAGGTTAAGTGGCCCACCCCCAGCCCCTCGGGTTCAACCACCGTCCATCTCATCCATGGCCCCGTCGTTGATCTCCTCTGGCTCACTGAGGGAGTCCTCGATTAGGGGGTCTTCGGACAGCCGGACTATATCCTTTGGCCAGACTGTTGGACTATGAAGATACAAGATTGAAGACTTTGTCTCGTGTCCGGATAGGACTCTACCTGGCGTGGAAGGCAAGCTAGGTAGTACGAATATGTATATCTCCTCCTTTGTAACCGACCTTGTGTAACCCTAGCCCGTTCCGGTGTCTATATAAACCGGAGGGTTTTAGTCCGTAGGACAACATACAATCATACCATAGGCTAGCTTCTAGGGTTTAGCCTCTCTGATCTCGTGGTAGATCAACTCTTGTAATACTCATATCATCAAGAATAAATCAAGTAGGACGTAGGGTTTTACCTCCATCAAGAGGGCCCGAACCTGGGTAAAACATCGTGTCCCCTGCCTCCTATTACCATCCGGCTTAGATGCACAGTTCACGGCCCCCTACTTGAGATCCGCCGGTTTTGACACCGACATTGGTGCTTTCATTGAGAGTTCCTATGTGTCGTCGCCGTTAGGCTTGATGGCTCGTACGATCATCGATAGCGATGCAGTCCAGGGTGAGACCTTCCTCCCCGAACAAATCTTCGTCTTTGGCAGCTTCGCACTGCGGGCCAATTCACTTGGCCATCTGGAGCAGATCGAAAGCTATGCCCCTGGCCGTCAGGTCAGGTTTGGAAGCTTAAACTACACGGCCGATATCCGCGGAGACTTGATCTTTGACGGATTCGAGCCCCTGCCTTGTGCGCCACGCGGTCATGATGAGTATGATTTAGCTCAACCATCGGACCGTATTCAGGAGATCGCACCGGCAGCCGCTCCGACCCTCAATTCGGAGCCAGTTTCGCCATCCGTGGATGGGTGGATAGACCCTGTCGCGGAGGCCGTACCCTCTGCGCCGATCGAGCCGAATATCGACCTTACCCTTCACAAGAGCCGTGTTGCCAAACTGCCGGATCCTTCTCCGACCACACACTCCGAACTGCCTGCGCCCATTCCTATCGAATCTAATTGGGCGCCGATCATGGAGTTTACCTCCACGGATATTTTTCAGCACTCGCCCTTCGGCGACATACTGAACTCATTAAGGTCTCTTTCCTTGTCAGAAGGATCCTGGCCGAACTACGTCCGGCAGGATTGGGATGCGGATGACGAAGAAATTCGCCGCCCACCCACCACCAACTTAGTAGCCACTATCGTTGACTTAATCGACATGATCGACTTCGACTCCGAAGACATCGACGGTATGGACGATGATGCGGGAGTCGAAGAGGAACCACTGCCCACAGGGCACTGGACAGCCACCACATCATACGATATATACATGGTGGACACTCCCAAAGAAGGCAATGGTGATGAGACAACGGAGGATGACCCCTCCAAGAAGCAACCCAAGCGCCAGCGTCAGCGGCGCCGCTCTAAGTCCCGCCAGGGCAAAAGTGGTGATACCAGCACCGAAGATAATAGCACTCCGGACAGTGCCGAAGACAACAACAATCCCCTCCGGCAAGATTTAGAACAGGAGGATGGAGGAGCCAGCCCTCCTGAGAGAGCGACAGATGGAGAGGCAGAGGATGATAATTACATGCCCCCTCCGAAGACAAGGCAAGCCTTGGCGTTGACGAATTTGTCGTGCCAAAGGATCCCGTCGAACAAGAACGCTTCAAGCACCGGCTTATAGCCACGACAAATAGCCTTAAGAAAAAGCAGCAGCAGCTTCAAGCTGATCAAGATTTGCTAGCTGACAGATGGACTGAAGTCCTGGCGGCCGAAGAGTATAAACTCGAACGCCCCTCCAAGAGTTACCCAAAATGCAGGTTGCTACCCCGACTGGAGGAGGAAGCACCAAAACCTACATTCCCGGCGTATGACGCGGCTGATCGGCCACCTCGTGGCCGCGACACAGAGACATTCCAGCCAAAAGCTCAGCCCGCACCCCGACGTTATTTAAATAAAAAGGCATGGGGAAATATGCCAGACCTGCGAGACATATTGGAGGACAAAGCAAAACATGCAAGATCGATCTATGGATCACGAGGGCGCGCCCCTATGCGAGACGATAATCGTCACGTCGGATACATTAAAAGTAAGTCCGGCCGGGCCGAACACAGTGGGCAAGACTCATTCGAGCTGCGTCGCGATATAGCCCAGTACAGAGGCGCCGCACACCCCTTATGCTTCACAGACGAAGTAATGGATCATCAAATCCCAGAGGGTTTGAAACCCGTAAATATAGAATCATATGACGGCACAACAGATCCTGCGGTATGGATTGCGGATTTCCTCCTGCACATTCACATGGCCTACGGTGATCACCTACACGCCGTCAAATACCTCCCACTCAAACTCAAAGGACCAGCTCGGCATTGGCTCAACAGCTTGCCAGCAGAGTCCATTGGCTATTGGGAAGATCTGGAAGCCGCATTCCTCGACAACTTTCAGGCCACTTACGTGCGACCACCAGATGCCGATGACTTGAGCCACATAATTTAGCAGCCAGAGGAATTGGCCAGGCAATTCTAGACATGGTTCCTAACAATGAAAAATCAAATCGTCGATTGTACGTATGCAGAGGCCCTAGCAGCTTTCAAGCACAACATCCGCGATGAGGGGCTATCCCGGCACCTTGGTCAGGAAAAGCCGAAATCTATGGCAGCCCTCATGACACTCATGACCCGCTTTTGCGCGGGAGAAGACAGCTGGCTGGCTCGTAGTAATAACATATAAAAGAACCATGGTACTTTGGATACCAAGGACGGCAATGGCAGGTCACGTCGCAACAAGCATAAGTGCCGCATTAACGGCGACAATATCGAGGATACGACAGTCAATGCCGGATTCAAAGGCTCTAAACCCAGTCAGCGGAAAAAGCCATTCAAAAGAAGTACTCCAGGCCCGTCCAGTTTGGACCATATACTCGATCGCTCATGTCAAATACACGGCACCCCGAATATGCCAACCAACCACATCAACAGGGACTGTTGGGTGTTCAAGCAGGCCGGCAAGTTAAATGCCGAAAACAAAGATAAGGGGTCACATAGCGATGACGAGGAGGAGCCCCGGCAACCGAACACCAGAGGACAGAAGAGGTTCCCCCCACAAGTGCGGACGGTGAACATGATATACGCAACCCACATCCCCAAGAGGGAGCGGAAGCGTGCGCTCAGGGACGTATATGCGTTGGAGCCAGTCACCCCCCAAGTTCAACCCATGGTCCTCCTGCCCGATCACCTACGATCGCAGGGACCACCCCACTAGCATCCGTCATGGCGGATTCGCCGCACTAGTCCTAGACCCAATCATTGACGGATTTCACCTCACTCGGGTCTAATGGACGGCGGCAGCAGCCTGAACCTGCTTTATCAGGACACAGTGTGCAAAATGGGTATAGACCCCTCAAGGATCAAACCCACTAAAACGACCTTTAAAGGTGTCATACCAGGTGTAGAGGCCCATTGCACAGGCTCAGTAACACTAGAAGTGGTCTTCGGATCTCCGGATAACTTCCGAAGCGAAGAATTAATCTTCGACATAGTCCCGTTCCGCAGTGGCTACGATGCACTGCTCGGGCGAACCGCATTTGCAAGATTCAATGTGGTACCGCATTATGCATATCTCAAGCTCAAGATGCCAGGACCTCAGGGGGTCATCACAGTCAATGGAAACACAGAGCGCTCTCTCCACACAGAGGAGCACACTGCGGCCATCGCAGCAGAAGCGCAAAGCAGCCTCTTAAGGTAATCCACTAGTTCAACGATTAAGGACCTGGACAACTTCAAGCGCGCCCAAAGTAATCGGCAACTGGACCGCCTGGCACGTCCCGAGCTCGCATAGCAATGCGGCCCCCACCCCGGCCCCAGCCAAATGGCGAAATTCGTTCCACGCGTACATAATTACGCATTAAAAATACCATGGGCACAGGCGGGGAGGGGGGCACAACTACGGCACGCCCCAATACGCGGCTTAAACCGCACTTGGGGCTTCCCGCTTTGTTATTTTTCTCTTTCAGGACTTTAATCTCTGGAAACCCTGTCCGACAGCATGATTGCCGAACACATAATGCAGCAACCAAGGAGGCAGAAAGCTATGTCACACCATGGAACTCCCAGGTGGATTACGATAACGAGTGAAATATTTGCTTTAATACTATTCCTCAGCTTGCCCTTGGAAGGGACATGTGAAACAGTCCTACTTTTTGCTTATTGCACTACTTGTATCATTCTGCTTTAATGCACCTTTTTGAATAAACAATGCATAGCATTAAGACTATTATTGCATTCCTCCTTTATATATATATATATATGTTCATTCACGACATCTAGCACCCGTACACTCTGGTACGGCCAATACGCTAGGGGCTTAAGCATACCCCATAATACAGCGTGAGAAGTCCGAACACTTTCGACAGTGCGGCACCCCGAACTTATAACATTATATGCATCAGCTCCGAATCATGTCTTGGGTCAATAGTTGGGTTTTCCCGGCTCCCATGTTTTGGTACCTTACGTTCCACTATATCGGCTAAGGTAGCACTGGGAGAACTACTGCGATTGTGCCCCGGTTCTACTGGGCTAAGCACCTCAGTAGAGAAAGCTAAAACTGACTATCATGATAAGGCGAGAGACTGGTCGCTGTTCGAGAGGTTTTAAGTCCTTAAAGACTTATGCCGCTTAGAGCAAGGAGTCGGCCCTGTCCGGCTTAAGGCGTGTATCGCGCCCCGAATTCGGCCTTCCGAATACTAGGGGCTTCGCCGAAATTTAAAATTATAGAATTCTATGGCTAAGTGTGAGTGATAACGCATTATGGTCCGATTGCCTTGTTCGTTGTGCTGAGCACCTCCCTCGAAGGACCCAACAATGGGAACAAGAGTGCTCAGGTTTATCCGAACACCCCAGCAATTGTGGCATGGGGCAGAAGCCGACGACTAGCCATCTCTCAGATTTGATAAACAACCGAACGGAAGGTAATATTTTAAATTTAGAGAAGCGTTTCATAGCGCATATGAAAAAGTTTTCATAATACAGGATCACACGAGCATGTTTACTCAAATATTACACCTTTCGTACACTCGTCTGCTATGAGACGAGCACCCTCCAGGACAACCTCATAGTACATCTCGGGGTGGTGATGCTCCTTGCCCTGCGGCGACCCTTCCTTCACCAGCTTCACGGCGTCCATCTTGGCCCATTGCACTTTCCCACGGGCGAAAGCCCGGCGTGCACCTTCGATGCAGACGGACCGCTTGATGACTTCAAGCCATGGGCATGCATCCACAAGCCACCTCACCAGGCCGAAGTAGCTGTTGGGAAGGGCGTCGCCAGGTCACATCAGGACTATAAAGCCCTTCATGGCGTGTTCGGCCGCCTTGTGCAGCTCGACCAGTTGCTTCAGCTGGTCGCTCAGAGGCATCGGGTGTTCGGTCCTAGTATACTGAGACCAGAACAACTTCTCCGTTGAGCTTCCCTCCTCGGCCTGGTAAAACTGTGCGGAATCCGACACGCTGCAGGGCAAATCTGTGAATGCTCCTGGAGAGCTCCGGATTCGGGTAAGTAACAAGTAATTCACTTTCACATGCTTCCTTTGCATATAGAATGCCTTACCCGCTGCTATCTTCTTCATCACATCAATCTCCTGGAGGGCTTTCTGTGCTTCGGCCTTGGCACTCTTTGCACTTTCAAGGGCAGTGGCAAGCTCGGACTCTCGCGTCTTCAAGTCAAGCTCCAACGCTTCGTGCTTCGTCACGAGAGCGTGGAGCTCTTGCTGCACCTCGCCCACCCGTGCCTCATGCCTTTCCCGCTCAGTGCGCTCCTTGGCCGCTTTGTTTTCGTCCTCGGATAGCGCTTGCTTCAGGGTCGCCACCTCGGTCGTGGCCCCTGGAAAATTTACGATGATCCTGTCATTTTGCAATCGCATTCTTTATATATATATATATATATATATATATATATATATATATATCCATAGACTACGCACTACTTACCTTTGTTCTCCTCGAGCTGCCTCTTGGCAAGGCCGAGCTCTTCCTTGGACCCTTCGAGATCCTGCTTCAGTGCGGCGACCTCCGCAGTCAGTGCGGCAGAGGCCAGCAGCGAAGCCTACATACGCATATTGACATACTTATATTAGACTCCTACAATATTGTTTGATCCTCTGTTCGGCTTTTCTTTGTGAACATCGAACAGAGCATCAGGGGATACTGTCTATGCGATAATATTTTTCCTATATACTTACCTCAAAGCCTGTCAGAAGGCTGGCACAGGCTTCAGCCAGTCCGCTCTTGGCGGACTGAACCTTTTGGATCACCGCACTCATAATAGTGCAGTGCTCTTCGTCAATGGAAGCGCTGCGAAGTGCTCCCAGCAGGGTGTCTGGTGCCTCTGGATGGACAGAGGTCAGCGGCACAAGCGTCTTGCCCCTTTTGGAAGGAGGCTGCCTTCCTTAGTCCGGAACCACTAGAGGTTCCGGCGTGGTGTTCGGCTGAGGGCCGAACTCGGAGCCCTCGGGAGCCTTGCTCCCTCTGCTCCCGGAATCCGGGAGGTCACCTCGAGGCGCCTCCGAGACTGTCTCCCCTCGACCCGGTGACTCTTGAGACAATACCTCGGTGTTGTCCGTAGGGCAAGGGGAGGTGGCAGTCGGAAGTGGATCGCTATCCATATCCGACGAGCCCAGGGAGCCGTCCGACGATACGTCGATACGGGCTCGTGGCGTTCTGCATAATCATAATTCGGCGTTAGGAGAAGCGGTGCGACAAAGGTATGCTATGAATTACTCTGGCATCCAAATATTTACGACTTCGCCAGGGGCTTGGCCCTGAGCAGCCACTCGTCTTCGCCTACGGCGGCGGCGGCGGAGTAGTCCGGAAGGAGGGTCCTTCCCTTCTTGGAGCCTTCGGCCCCCCCGGTTGGGGCGGCCTTCCTTTTCTTGTCTCCCCCGACTGGAGGGGGAGCATCTTCATCTTCCTCCTCGTCTTCGGGGGAGGAGTGTGTCGCGGAGTTATCGGACGATGAGTCCGATAACACCTGGCGTCGGGAAGTCTTTAGGCCTTCTTGGTCTTCTCCGACACCTTGTAAGGAGTCGGAGTCAGCATCTCCGTTAGGAGAGCGTCCACAGTGTCTTCGGGCAGAGGGGCCAGACAGTTAATATGCCCCGATGTCTCCACCCAGTCATGTCAAAGGCATGGAGCTCAAACCCGGCACATGATTAAGCTAGGGGAAATAAAATATCCTACCGGATGTATAGAACTCACCGAATGTGCTCGGCGCTTCGCGCTTAGCCCGCGGTCTTCGGTGAGAGAGGGAGGGACCTCGGCGCCCTTGAACAGAACCCTCCAGACGTCTTTGTGTGTCGTGTCGAAGAGCTCGCTCAGAGTCTGGTGCTAGGCCGGGTCGAACTCCCATAGGTTGAAATCCCGTTGTTAACACAGGAGGATTCGGCGTATGAGCATGACTTGGACTATGTTGACAAGCTTGAGCTTCTTGCTTGCCATATTCTGGATACATTTCTGGAGTCCGTCCAGCTCCACCGATGAACCCCAGGACAGGCCCTTCTCTTTTCAGGAGGTGAGCCGCGTGGGGATTCCGGATCGAAACTCGGGGGCAGCCACCCAGTTGGTGTCGCGCGGCTCGGTGATGTAGAACCACGTCGATTGCCACCCCTTTATGCTCTCCACGAAGGAGCCTTCGAGCCATATAACATTGGGCATCTTGCCCACCATGGCTCCACCGCATTATGCTTGTTGGCCTCCCACCACCTTCGGCTTGATATTGAAGGTCTTTAACCACAGGCCGAAGTGGGGCCGGATGCGGAGGAAAGCCTCACACACGACTATGAACGCCGAAATGTTGAGGATGAAGTTCGGGGCCAGATCGTGGAAGTCTAGCCCATAGTAGAACATGAACGGATGGATGGAGGGGAAACCCCAGTCCGCGGAGGAAGTGGTGGAGGAAAACTACCGTCTCGTGAGGTTCAGGGGTAGGAACGATCTGCCCCGCAGCGGGCAGCCGATGCGCGATATTCACGGCTAAGTATCCGGCTCCGCGCAGCTTCTTGATGTGTCCCTCCGTAATGGAGGAAGCTATCCATTTGCCTCCGGCTCCGGACATGGTTGGAGAAGGTTGAGGGGAAGGATGTGGACTTGGGCATTGGAGCTCGAGTGCGCAAGAATGGATGAGCAAGGAGGAAGAGGGCGTGGGTAGAAAAAGGCTAAACCTTATCCCTTTACAAGGGCGGCCGAAACTATGTGCCCCCACTAGCCTGATAAAACTCGCTTATCCCCCAAGCGCCGTAATTGATGGCGCAGTTGGGTTACCCACGCCCGTATTGATGAGAATCCCGTAATACGGGGAACACAATCTCTGCTTTGACAAGACGTGTCAAGAAACTGCCTCGTGTTATGTGCGGGGCTAGTTAAAGGAAACGGTTCGAATAATCACCAGGCCATGGCATAATGTCATGTTGCCAAAACAACTCAGCAGATTAGATTTGTGGAAATATTATTCTCTCTACGGTGGTATGTGGAACTTATTTTGCAGGGTCGGACACTATCCTTGTATTCAAATTCTTCCGTGGTGTATTCGGAGGAGGAACCCGCCTTGCAATGCCGAAGACAGTACTGCGCGCCGGACTCATCGTCATTGAAGCCTGGTTCAGGGGCTACTGAGGGAGTCCTAGATTAGGGGGTCTCCGGACAGCCGGACTATATCCTTTGGCCGGACTGTTGGACTATGAAGATACAAGATTGAAGACTTCGTATCGTGTCCGGATAGGACTCTACTTGGCGTGGAAGGCAAGCTAGGCAGTACGAATATGTATATCTCCTCCTTTGTAACCGACCTTGTGTAACCCTAGCCCCTTCCGGTGTCTATATAAACCGGAGGGTTTTAGTCCGTAGGACAACATACAATCATACCATAGGCTAGCTTCTAGGGTTTAGCCTCTCTGATCTCGTGGTAGATCAACTCTTGTAATACTCATATCATCAAGAATAAATCAAGTAGGACATAGGGTTTTACCTCCATCAAGAGGGCCCGAACCTGGGTAAAACATCATGTCCCCTGCCTCCTGTTACCATCTGCCTTAGATGCACAGTTCGGGATGCCCTACCAGAGATCCACCGGTTTTGACACCGACACTCGTTGTCAATAATTTGCCATCCTACATCGCCATCGAGCCCATTTTGTCATTTCTGAAGGACACGTTCTGCGATGCTGGCTTGGGATCCACAGCTTCCAAGTTAGACCTCATTGACGGCGACCATGAGGAGGGCACCCTGTATGGCTCTTCCAAGGAGAAAGAGCCCATCTTCTCTTCCAAGGGGAAAGAGCCCGTCCGCGACATCAGGGAGGGCACCCTATAGTCGTGCTCTTCCAAGGGGAAGGAGCCCATCTGCGACAACATGTAGCGCATCCAGGGTCTGTTCTCTTCCCACGAGAACGAGCCCATCTCTATGACAAGTGAGGAAACCCATGATTTGTTTTGTCGTGCCTCTTCACAGGGGGAAACCCATGATTTATTTTGTCGAGTCCCTTTTGTAGTGTAGTGAGAATATGTCCAGTTTTAATTGCTATATTTGGTTGTTTGCGGTATGCCTTGTTTATTTGAGTTGTTCCCAATGTGATGCTCTATATGTGCAATTATTTACTGTGCAGTACATTTCATCAATCCAGTTTTAAACATACCGATAGGAATGCATATATTTGCTTGTTGTTAAGCCTATTATAGCTAGCATATGGCTCTTTTAAAGTTTTTGATTGTTCGGTTATTTGTAGTTAGCATATGTCCAATTTCAAATACTATCTTTGGATGTTTGTAGTATGCCTTGTTATTCCAGTTATTCACAACGTGATGTTCTATATGTGCAAGTATGAACTATGCAGTTCAATTTCATTAGTACCAATTTCAACAATACCACTATGAATCACTAGATTTGGTTGATGCATCTTGTAGTTAACACGCCTTTCCATTTTTATTTAATAATAACCAGTGTACTTAGGCTGGCACAATACCAGTTTGAATAACTATGTTTGCTTGTTGTTAAATGTTAGGCCTGTTGCAGTTAACACACCTTTCCACTTGTTTTGCTTTACTAGCGTGCTTAAACCTGCACACTGAAGCTATCTTTTGGAGATTATTTTGTCCGTCATGGATAATTTTGGTTGATGTTTAGCTTGTTGTGCTTAACATGCCTCTCGTTGTACCTACACAGGACAATTTTGGGAACGACTGCTATTTTCGATCGAGGTTAGTTTCATCCCATGGGTTATATATACTCACTGTTCAGGATACCGATAGCTGGTACCATATAGGCCGGGGGCTGATAAGGGACTAATCGGTGAATCGGACTTTTAACTGAATATATTTGTAACCCATTTATCGTTAGGTTAACTAGGGCCATATGTAACATATCTGAGGCTACATAGCAACATGCACTGTACTTAATGTGTAAATATGCAATCCTAGGCTACATAGCAACAAGGAAGAGTGTTACCTTAATGTTCTGATGATGTCTAGATATATGTAGAAGAGCAGCAGCAGCAGCAACAACAACAACAACAACAGCAACAGCAACAGCACCAGCAACAACAACAACAACAACA
>NC_041386.1:520000960-520022373 GCF_002162155.2 Triticum dicoccoides
AACAGCAGCAGCAACAGCAGCAGCAGCTGCAGCAGCAACAGCAACAGCAACAGCAGCAACAATAGTAGCACCACCACCACCACCAACAACAACAACAGCAACAGCAGCAACAGCAATAGCAGCAACAGCAACAGCAGCAACAGCAACAGCAGCAGCAGCAACAACAACAACAGCAACAGCAACAACAACACCACCACCACCACCAACAACAACAACAACGCAACCACCACCACCACCACCACCACCAACAACAACAACAACAACAACAACACATCCCTGTTTGGATACTCAACTTAGCTAGAGCTTCGAGTTAGTTTCTAGCTCATGACTAACCCTGAACTAACTCCATCCAGAAAGGTGTATGGATGGCAGAGTTAGATTAATAATAAATGCACTAGGAGAACTAGCTCCAATTAGCACCTCTTGTGTTGGGTATTTTTTGGGTGGGTTTGATGCAACTAGCTCAAACTAGCCCTCATGTTTGGATATACTTTAGGGCTATTTGAGCCCGAGCTAGCTCAACCTAACTCTAACCCATGGATACAACAGCACTTAATCAGCCGATAATTTGTAAGAATGCAATAAACTCCTTCTTACCCATAATATAAGATGTTAATTCATGTAATATGTGAGTATATTGGATGTTATAAGATATTATAAAAGAGTGTTGTACTACATCATTGTGCAATTGCGGGGTATCTTCTAATATTAACTTGGTGCTTTTAGGTACATATGTCATTGGTAAAGATCCGCGCTTCGCCCCTTTCTGCGTATGGGGCAATGAGATATCGATGAACTACCATCAAGTGAGGAAGCTGATAAAGATTGTTAGTAAAATAGGTCAAAAGATGGCAATTAAACTATTTGTTTACACTTTATCCAAGACAACAGCGAACTGAAGGATGGTAAGTAAGAACTCTGCAGCCTTCTTTTTATTGCCCATAATTGTAGGATCGAGAAGAGGTGTCTAGAGGGGGGGGGGTGATTAGACCCTCAACAAAGAAAAGTAGCAGTTTTTAATTTCTTTAAGTTAAGGTGGACTTTTAGCACAAGTTTAAACATTCATAATACATTTCAAGCAAGCATGGCAAGAGTATATGAGCAGCAGAAAGTAAAGCATGCACCTTGCAAGAAAGTAAAGGAATGGGATTGGAGTGTGCAAACGCAATTGAAGACACGGAGATTTTTGGTGTGGTTCCGATAGGTGGTGCTATCGTACATCCATGTTGATAGAGACTTCAACCCACGAACGGAGGGCTCCACCCACGAAGGGTCCACGAAGAAGCAACCTTGTCTATCCCACATGGCCATCGCCCACGAAGGACTTGCCTCACTTGGGTAGATCTTCACGAAGTAGGCGATCTCCTTTCCCTTACAAACTCCTTGGTTCAACTCCACAATCTTGACGAAGGCTCCCAAGTGCCACCTAACCAATCTAGGAGACACCACTCTCCAAAAGGTAATAGATGGTGTGTTGACGATGAACTCCTTGCTCTTGTGCTTCAAATGATAGTCTCCTCAGCACTCAACTCTCTCTCACAGATTTGGATTTGACGGAAAGATGATTTGAGTGGAAAGCAACTTGGGGAAGGCTAGAGATCAAGATTCTTGTAGTTGGATTGGAATATCTTGGTCTCAACACATGAGTAGGTGGTTCTCTCTCAGAAAATGAATGGTAGAAGTGTAGGGACATTCTGATTGCTCTCTCCATGAATGGAGGATCGGTGGAGGGTTATATATAGCCTCCACACAAAAACTAGCCGTTACACACAATTCACCAAACTTGGTGGGACTGAATCAAGAAACTCTGTCAGACTGATATGGTTCAAAATGTGAATGTTAGAGTTTTCGATGGGACCGATATGATCAACTCAGTGGGACCGATGTGCTAGGGTTAGGGTAAAACCTCAACTCATCTTGACCAATTACACAAACTCGATGGGACCGATTTTGGTAATAAGAAAAACAGAGAGTTGGTCAAGCAAACTCGGTGGGACCGATTGCATATCTCGGTGTGAGCAACATTATTGCAACATGTAGCAGAGAGTTTGCAAGCCCATCTCGGTGAGACCGAGATCCCATCGGTGAGACCAAGATCCCATCGGTGAGACCGAACTGATTAGGGTTTCTGGTAGTGGCTATGTCAAGTGAACTCGGTGGCGCTGGGTAGAACAAATCGGTGGGGCTGAGTTTGACTTTTAGTTTGTGACATATGTGGAAAGGAGAAAGTGATTGAGGGCTTTGGAGCATATCACTAAGCACTTTGAGCAAGCAAGCCATTAAGCAACACCTCATCCCCTTTTAATAGTATTGGCTTTTCCTATGGACTCAATGTGATCTTGGATCACTAAAATTAAAATGAAGAGTCTTGAGCTTTTGTCAATCCTTGTCCTTAGTTTCCTGAAGGGGTTCCACATCTTCTTGTCCATGCCACTCCACTGTTGAACATCTGAAATATACTAGGTAGAAGTATTAGTCCAACAAGAGATATGTTGACATTAATTACCAAAATCACCCAGGGAGCACTTTTGCTTTCAATCTCCCCCTTTTTGGTAATTGATGACAACATACATCAAAGCTTTAGATAAAGATATGAAGGATAATCAGTAAATCTTTGGAAAGACATGTAATATGCATAGGCTCCCCCTACATGTATGCAATCATGTAAATATGGAATATAAGAGCATGTGAATGCATAAGCAAGATAGAGCAAGCAATGAGTTACATGTATCTTGGCTATATGCATAAGAGCAAATGGTGTAGATACAGGAGATATACCTTCATGTTCATGAGTCCTTCTTGCAAACAATATGTACATCAGCAAGAGATCATCATGCACTTGAGTGTGATGCATATACTTACCTTGTGGTCTTGAGGTGGCTTTGGAATAGATGATCCTAAGTAAATAAGGTTAGATAGCACACGAACACCTATAGGACAAAGCAATTTGAGAAACCACAAGTGTACCAAGATTGGGATGACATGTAGTAAGTGAGTACTAGGTACTCTATTTGATATAGACATGTCGCCAAAGATTAAAAATATGCAATGAATTTGAAGATCTCCTTCCCTTATATGTCTTTCCCCCCTGAATCTTATATGGATAATGGGAGAAGAAAGGGACAAGAAAATCAAAGCAAAACAAGAAAATCAGAACAACACAGTCATAACAAGACATGTGACTTCTCTCTCCTTAAATACCAAGCATTTGGGGTCTCTCTCCCTTTGATGTGATTAAGCACTCTCCCCCTTTGATGTTATTAAGCTTTGGTGTGATCTCTATCCCCCTTTGGCATCAATTTCTAAGAAGGGTCTTCTGGAATGTGAGTCGAAAAGGGTTTGGTTCTTGAGTCACAAAACTATACCTTCAGCCGAACTCCTGGATTAGGGGGTGTCCGGATGGCCGGACTATACCTTCAGCCGGACTCCTGGACTATGAAGATACAAGATTGAAGACTTCGTCCCGTGTCCGTAAGGGACTTTCCTTGGCGTGGAAGGCAAGCTTGGCGATATGGATATGTAGATCTCCTACCATTGTAACCAACTCTATGTAACCCTAACCCTATCCGGTGTCTATATAAACCGGAGGGTTTTAGTCCGTAGGACAACACATTCATACACAACAATCATACCATAGGCTAGCTTCTAGGGTTTAGTCTCTCCGATCTCTTGGTAGATCTACTCTTGTACTACCCATATCATCAATATTAATCAAGCAGGACGTAGGGTTTTACCTCCATCAAGAGGGCCCGAACCTGGGCAAAACTTCGTGTCCCTTGCCTCCTGTTACCATCCGGCCTAGACGCACAGTTCGGGACCCCCTACCCAAGATCCGCCGGTTTTGACACCGACATTGGTGCTTTCATTGAGAGTTCCTCTGTGCCGTCACCGTTAGGCTTGATGGCTCCTACGATCATCAATAGCGATGCAGTCCAGGGTGAGACCTTCCTCCCCGGACAAATCTTCGTCTTCAGCAGCTTCGCACTGCGGGCCAATTCACTTGGCCATCTGGAGCAGATCGAAAGCTATGCCCCTGGCCGTCAGGTTAGATTTGGAAGTTTAAACTACATGGCTGACATCCACGGGGACTTGATCTTCGATGAATTCGAGCCACTGCCGAGTGCGCCGCACTGGCACGACGAGCATGATCTAGCTTTGCCGCCGAACAGTGCCCTGGAGGCCGCACCCGCATCGGCTTCGACCATTAATTCGGAGCCAACTGCGCCGGTCGAGGATGGGTGGTTGGACGCCGCCTCGGGGGCTGCAATCCCAACGGCGATCGAGCCGAACACCAGCCCCGCACTTTGTGAGACTCGTGACTCCAAGGAGCCAGACTCCTCTCCGGACTCCGAGACCTCCGCGCCCCTGCCGATCGAATCTGATTGGGCACCGATCATGGAGTTTACTGCCGCGAACATCTTTCAGCACTCGCCTTTCGGCGATATTCTAAAGACACTAAAGTCTCTCTCCTTATCAGGAGAGCCCTGGCCGGACTACGGTCAGCAAGGTTGGGATGCGGACAACGAAGAAATTCAAAGCCCACCCACCACCCACTTTGTAGCCACGGCCAACGATTTAACCGACATGCTCGACTTCGACTTCGAAGACATCGACGGTATGGACGCCGATGTAGGAGACGATGAAGAACCAGCGCCTATTGGGCCCGGGAAAGCCACCTCGTCATATGACATATACATGGTGGACACCCCAAAAGAAGGAGATGGCAATGGAACAGCGGAGGATGACCCCTCCAAGAAACAGCCTAAGCACCGGCGTCAGCGGCACCGCTCAAAATCCCGCCAAAACAAATACGGTGATTCCAGCATGGGATATAATAATACTCTGGAGAGTGCCGAAGAAAACCCCCTCCAGCAAGATTCAGCACAGGAGGATGGAGAAGCCAGCCCTCATGAGAGAGCGGCAGACAGAGAGGTTGAGGACGATAACTATACGCCTCCCTCCGAAGACGAGGCAAGCCTCGACGACGACGAATTCGTCATGCCAGAGGATCCCGTCGAGCAAGAGCGTTTTCAACGCAGGCTTATGGCCACGGCAAGAAGCCTTAAGAAAAAGCAATAACAGCTTAGAGCTGATCAAGATTTGCTAGTCGACAGATGGACTGAAGTCCTTGCGGCCGAAGAGCATAAACTCGAACACCCCTCCAAGAGCTACCCAAAGCGTAGATTGCTACCCCGATTAGAGGAGGAAGCACTTAAACCTACATCACCAGCACTTGATACGGCCGACCGGCCACCTCGTGGCCACGACAGAGAGGCCTTTTGGCCCTCCACTCAAGCCGCACCCCGTACCAAGGCACGGGAAAATGCGCCAGACCTGCAAGATATGCTGGAGGACAAGGCAAGGCAAACAAGATCGATCTACGGATCGCATGGGCGCCCCACGACTCGAGACGATAACCGTCACGCCAGACACAAATCTGGTAGGGCCGAACACAGTAGACAAAGCTCATTGGAGCTACGTCGTGATATAGCCCAGTACAGAGGCGCCGCACACCCACTATGCTTCACAGACGAAGTAATGGATCATCAAATCCCTGAGGGTTTCAAACCCGTAAACATCGAATCATACGATGGCAGAACAGATCCTGCGGTATGGATCGAGGAGTATCTCCTTCATATCCACATGGCCCACAGCGATGATCTCTGCGCCATCAAATACCTCCCACTCAAGCTTAAAGGACCAGATCGGCATTGGCTTAACAGCTTGCCAACAGGATCAATCAGTTGTTGGGAGGACCTGGAAGCCGTATTCCTCGACAACTTCCAGGGCACTTATGTGCGACCACCAGACGCCGACAACCTAAGCCACATAATTCAGCAGCCAGAGGAATCAGCCAGGAAATTCTGGACACGGTTCCTAACAAAGAAAAATCAAATAGTGGACTGTCCGGACGCAGAGGCCCTAGCAGCCTTCAAGCACAATATCCGCGACGAGTGGCTTGCCCGGCACCTTGGATAGGAAAAGCCGAAATCTATGGCAGCACTCACGACACTCATGACCCGCTTTTGCGCGGGAGAAGACAGCTGGCTTGCTCGTAGCAACAATATGACCAAGAACCCTGGTAATTCGGATACCAGGGACAGTAGTGGCAGGTTGCGTCGCAACAAGCAAAAGCGCCGCATTAACGGCGACAATGCTAAGGATACGGCAGTTAATGCCAGATTCAGAGGCTATAAATCCGGTCAGCGGAAAAAGCCATTCAACAGAAATCCTAGGGGCCCGTCCAGTTTGGACCGAATACTCGACCGCTTGTGCCAGATACATGGCACCCCCGAAAAGCTGGCCAATCACACCAACAGGGATTGTTGGGTGTTCAAGCAGGCAGGCAAGTTAAATGTCGAAAATAAAGACAAGGGGCTGCATAGCGATGACGATGAAGAGCCCCGGCCGCCGAACAACAGTGGACAGAAGGGTTTCCCCCCACAAGTGCGGACGGAGAACATGATATACGCAACCCACATCCCCAAGAGGGAGCGGAAGCGCGCGTTAAGGGACGTATACGTGGTAGAGCCAGTCGCCCCAAAGTTCAACCCATGGTCCTCCTGCCTGATCACCTTTGATCGAAGGGACCATCCCACTAGCACCCGTCATGGCGGATTCGCCGCATTGGTTTTAGACCCAATTATTGACGGATTTCATCTAACTAGAGTCCTTATGGACGGCGGTAGTAGCCTGAACCTGCTTTACCAGGATACAGTGCGGAAAATGGGCATAGATCCCTCGAGGATTAATCCCACCAAAACGACCTTTAGAGGCATAATACCAGGTGTAGAGGCCAACTGTACAGGCTTAGTCACACTTGAAGTGGTCTTCGGATAATTTCCGAAGCGAGGAGTTAATCTTCGACATAGTCCCATTCCGTAGTGGCTATCACGCATTGCTTGGGCGAACCGCATTCGCCAAGTTCAATGCGGTACCGCACTACGCATACCTTAAGCTCAAGATGCCAGGCCCTCGAGGAGTAATTACGGTCAATGGAAACACCGAACGCTCCCTCCGAACGGAGGAGCACACGGCGGCCCTTGCAGCAGAAGCACAAAGCAGCCTCTCCAGGCAATTCTCCATTCCGGTCATTAAATGTACGGACACCGTCAAGCGCGCCCGGAGTAACCTAGAACAAGACTGCCTAGCACGTTCCGAGCAGGCGGAGCAATGCGGCCCCAACCCCAGCCCTCGCAAAAATGCAACACCAGTGCTTCGCGTACATAACTACGCTCTAGAAATACCACGGGTAAAGGGGGAGGGGCACCATCACGGCACGCCCGAAACACGGCTTAGACCGCACCAGGGGCTGCCGATTCTTTAATTTTCTCTTACTTTCAGGACTCCATTCTTCGGAAGGCCTGTTTGGCAGTTCAATTGCCGCACAAACGATGCAAGAACCAGGGAAGCAAAAAAGCCATGCCGCATTACGGAACTCCCAGGTGGTCTCTATCACGAGCAGTATACCTGTTTCGCATATCATTCCGCAGCCTGCCCCTGGAACGGACATGTTAAATAGTCCAACCTTTTGCTTATCGCATTATTTGTATCATTCTGCTTTGATCACACCCCTTTTTAATAAACAATGCATAGCTTTTGTCTATCTTTTGCATTACTTTTTACAAATATATGTTGCTTAACGACATGTTGCACCCGTACACTTTGGTACGGCCAAAATACGCCAGGGGCTTTAGTACGCCTCAATATGGTGTGAGAAGTCCGAACACTTTAACAAGTGTGGCACCCCGAACTTATAACATTATATGCATTGGCTCCGAATCATGTCTTTGGTCAAATGTTGGGTTTGCCCGGCTCCTATGTTTTGGTGCCTTATGTTCCGCTATATTGGCTAAGGTAGCACTAGGAGAACTACTGCGATTGTGCCCCAGTTGAGCTGGGTAGAGCACCTCAGTAGAGAAAGCTAAAACTGACTATCATGATGAAGCGAGAGTTGGTCGCTATTCGAGAGGTTTTTTCGAGTCCCTAAAGACTTATGCCGCATAGAGCGAGGAGTCGGCTCTGTCTGGCCAAGGCGTGGATAGCGCCCCGAACTCGGTGTTCCGAATACCAGGGGCTTCGCCGAAATTTAAAATTATAGAATTCTATGGCTAAGTGAGAGTGTTCACGCATTATAGTCTGATTGCATTGTTCGCTGGGCTGAGCGCCTCCCTCGAAGGACCCAAACATGGGAAAAAGAGCGCTCAGGTTTATCCCCGAACACCCCAGCACTAGCGGCACGGGGGCAGAAGCCGACGACTCGTCATCTCTCAGAATTGATAAACAGCCGCACAGAAGGTAATATTTTAAATTCAAACAGCATTGCTTAGCGCATATGAACAAGTTTTCAGCGCACAGGACAAAACGAGCGAGTTTTACTCAAAAATTACATCCCTAGAACATTCATCCGCCATAAGGCAGGCACCCTTCAGAACATCCTTATAATAATTCTCGAGCTTGTGATGCTCTTTCCCCGGGGGTGGCCCGTCCTTCACAAGCTTCTCAGCATCCAGCTTGCCCCAGTGCACCTTAGCACAGGCAAGGGCCCTACGGGCACCTTCAATACAGATGGAGCGCTTGATGACATCGAGCCTTGGACAGGCCCCACCAGCCGCCGCACCAGCCCGAAATAGCTCCCAGGCAGAGCCTCTCCAGGCCACAGCCGAACTATGAGGCCCATCATGGCCTGTTCGGCCGCCTTGTGGAGCTCGACCAGTTGCTTCAGCTGGTCGCTCAGGGGCACGGGGTGTCCGGCCTCAGCATACTGAGACCAGAACACCTTCTCTATCGAGCTTCCCTCCTTGGCTCAACAGAATGCGGCAGCATCGAACACGCTCCGGGGAAGATCTGCGAATGCTCCTGGAGAGCTTCGGATTCGGGTAAGTAACAAGTAACTCACGTTTATGTGTTTGCTTTGAAAAAAGAATGCCTTACCTACCGCTATCTTTTTCACCTCATCCAACTCCTGGAGGGTCTTCTGGGATTCGTCCTTGGCAGACTTGGCATTTTCAATAGCCACCGCAAGCTCGGATGCTCGCGTCCTTGAGTCAAGCTCCAAACTCTCATGTTTTTTCATGAGAGCCTGGAGCTCTTGCCGCACCTTGCCAACCTCAGCCTCATACTTCTCCCGCTCGGTGCGCTCCATGGCCGCCATCTGCTCAGCCTCGAGCAGCGCTTACTTAAGGGCCGCCACCTCAGACGTGGCCCCTACAATAGCCATGATAATCCTGTCATTTTTTGCAATTGCACCTTTTTATATATGTATTTAAACAAGGTATTTCTTACCTTCCTCCTCCTCGAGCTGCTTCTTGGCACGCCCGAGCTCTTGTTCGGACTGCTCGAGGTTCTTCCTTTAGCATGTCCACTTCCACCGTCAGTACGGCGGACGCCAGCAGAGAAGCCTGCATACGCATATTGACTCCTTTTTGTTATACTCCTGCGAATTTTATTTGATCCTCTATTCGGCTTTTCTTCCCAAACGCCAAACAGAGCATCAGGGGCTACTGTCTATGTGGTAATATTATTTACACATTCTTTACTTACCTCAAAGCCTGTTAAAAGGCTAGCACAAGCTTCAGTCAGTCCGCTCTTGGCGGACTGAACCTTCTGGACCACCGCACTCATAATGGTGCGGTGCTCCTCGTCGATGGAGGCGCCTTGGAGCGCCTCCAACAGATTATCCGGCGCCTCCGGTTGGACGGGGGTCACCGGCACGGAAGGCCTGCTCCTCTTGGAAGGAGGTCGCCCGCCGGACTCTAGAACATTTGAAGGTTCCGGAGCGGTGTCCGGCCTAGAGCCGGACTTGGAGCCCTGGTAGATTTTATCCCCTTCACCCCTGGGGTCCGGGAGGTCGCCTTGCGGCACCTCCAGGACCACCTCCTCCTGGCTCGGAACCTGTTGGGACAACACTTCGGCGTCGTTCGTAGGGCGGGGGGAGGAAGCCGTCGGAAGCAAATTCACATTCGACGAGTCTAGTGAACCGCTCGACGACGCATCGAGCCGGTGTTTTGGTGGGCTGCATATTCGTATTCAACATAAGGGAAAGATGTGCAATAAAGGAATACTATGAATTACTCTGGTATCCGGATACTTACAATTTCGCCAGGGGCTGGGCCCTGTGCGGCCACTCCTCTTCGTCGTCGTCGGCGTTGGTGGAGTAGTCCGGAGGAAGGGTTTTCCGCTTCTTGGACCCTTCAGCCTCCCCAGTTGGGGCGGCCTTCCTTTTCTTCCCTTCCCCCGCTGGGGGGCGAGAGGTCTCTTCTTCCTCCTCCTCGTCTTCATGGGAGGAGTGCGTCTTGGAGCCGTCGGATGATGGATCTGACACCTGCTGGTGCCGGGCACTCTCTCGAGTCCCCGCGGCCTTCTTCTTGGCCTTCTTCTCTGGCACCACATAGGGTGCCGGAACCAGGAGCTTCGCCAAACGAGCGTTCACTGGGCCTTCAGGCAAAGGAGCCGGACAGTTGATTTGTCCGGACGTCTCCTGCCAATCATGTCAAAGGTAAGGGAGCTTAGATCCCGCATGGAGTCAAACTATGAAAAACTGATACCCTGTAGAAGGTAAAAATAGCCTATTGCACGAGCGTGACTCGGTGATGTAAAACCACCCGGATTGCCATCCCTTCAGGGTCTCCACAAAGGAGCCTTCGAGCCATAAGATGTTGGGCATCTTG
The DNA here is from genome assembly GCF_002162155.2 of Triticum dicoccoides. Lineage (NCBI taxonomy): Eukaryota > Viridiplantae > Streptophyta > Magnoliopsida > Poales > Poaceae > Triticum > Triticum dicoccoides. The sequence continues at coordinate 520,011,631 of NC_041386.1, forward strand.
CCCACCATGGCGCCTCCGCACTCCGCCTAGTTGCCGTGCACCACCTTCGGCTTGACATTAAAAGTCTTGAGCCATAGGCCAAAATAGGGGCGGATGCGGAGGAAGGCCTCGCACACGACGATAAACGCCGACATGTTGAGGACAAAATTCGGGGCCAGATCATGGAAATACAGGCCATAGTAGAACATGATCCCCCGGACAAATGGGTGGAGAGGGAAGCCCAGTCCGCGGAGGAAATGGGGGAGGAACACCACCCTCTCATGGGGCCTAGGGGTGGGGATGAGCTGCCCCTCTTCGGGAAGCCGGTGCGCGATGTTGTTAGACAAATATCCGGCCTTCCTCAGTCTTTTGATGTGCCCCTCCGTAACGGAGGAGGCCATCCACTTGCCTCCCGCTCCGGACATAGCTGGAGAAGGTTGAGATGGGGAGTGCGGACTTGGGCGCTGGAGCTCAAGTGCGCGAAAATGGATAGGCAAAGGAGGAAGCAGTCATAGGTGAAAAGGTGGATCCTTATCCCCTTATATGGATGGACGCAACTATGCGTCCCCACCAGCCTGGTAAAACTCACTTATCTCCCAAGCGCCGTAATCAATGGCGCGGTTGGGTTACCCACGCCCGTATTGATGAGAATCCCGGAATAAGGGGACATGATCTCTGCTTTAACAAGACGTGCCAAGGAAATCGCCTCGCATAACACGCTGAGATGGGACAGTAAAACGATTCGAATAAAGGCTTGGCCGTGGTGTGATGTCACACTATGGAATACGTCAGCAGATTAGATTTGTGTAAATATTATTCTCTCTATGGCAATATGTGGAAACTTATTTTGCAGAGCCGGACACTACATTTGTGTTGAAAATCTTCTATGAAGTACTTGGAGGAGGAACCCGCCTTGCAATGCCGAAGACAATCTGCGCGCCGGACTCGTCATCATTGAAGCTAGGTTCAGGGGCTACTGAGGGAGTCCTGAATTAGGGGGTGTCCGGATGGCCGGACTATACCTTCAGCCGGACTCCTGGACTATGAAGATACAAGATTCAAGACTTCGTCCCGTGTCCGGAAGGGACTTTCCTTGGCGTGGAAGGCAAGCTTGGCGATACGGATATGTAGATCTCTTATCATTGTAACCGACTCTATGTAACCCTAACTCTATCCGGTGTCTATATAAACCGAAGGGTTTTAGTCTGTAGGACAACACATTCATACACAACAATCATACCATAGGCTAGCATATAGGGTTTAGCCTCTCCGATCTTGTGGTAGATCTACTCTTGTACTACCCACATCATCAATATTAATCAAGCAGGACGTAGGGTTTTACCTCCATCAAGAGGGCCCGAACCTGGGTAAAACTTCGTGTCCCTTGCCTCTTGTTACCATCCGGCCTAGACGCGCAGTTCGGGACCCCCTACCCGAGATCCACCAGTTTTGACACCGACACTCCCCCTTTGACATCAATTTCCAAGAAGGGTCTTCTGGAATGTGAGTCGAAAAGGGTTTGGTCCTTGAGTCACAAAACAGAGCAGTATGTAATGTAAGATACTGGTAGAGGTCAGGAATCATCGAGTGGAGCTGGAACAAATATGCAAGATGCAAATGGCAAAGTGTTTTCTCAACATTTATATCGGTCACACCGAGTTATTATCTTCGTGGCACCGAGGTGGTTCGGTTTAACCGAAAGAAACAAACTAGTGAGTCTGAGTTTAACACAGAGAGAAAACAATTGTCATCTCAGCTCACCAGGCAAATAAGATTTCACAAAGATTTATAAGGAATTGTATGCAGGGAAAGCGGAACATAACAGAGAACATAAGGAAATTTAGATGAAGTTTTTTTTATTAAAGGGAAAAGGAAGAGGTAAACAAACATACAAGTGACAAATGCAAGAGCACAGAAGAACACTAGAGAACTTCATCTAGAATTGGTCGGCGACAAAGTCACCTATGTTAGAGTATATTGACTGAGGAGTCAAGTGAGAACACTTGATCGTAGGTCATACTCATCGTTTAAGCTCAAAATGGGGTTACCATTTTTCGTTTAAGCATTTTGATGTATTCTCATCTTGTTGAGCTGCCTTGACCCATGACTCGGGTTAAAGCTTCTCTAAGATGGAATACCATACCTTGGGTGGTGGTGTTGAACTTGATTACGTAGTTGAACTTGTGTAGGATACTCAAGGTTGATGTAGCTCATCAATGAGTTGGGAGCACCATTTGTAGTTTGAGTTCATATACCTACATGGGTTAGTCTTGCAAGGAAGAGCACTTGTGTATCCAAACTGACAATCATGAATTTTCATATCAAATGAAATTTGATATGCAACAATTGTCAAAAGATATATTTGAAGGATTTCATGCTTCCTTGTCTTGAACCACCATATTGTAGAGACTTGGCGATGTAGAGATTGCTCAAGGTGTGAGTGAGTTGCAATCTCATGAGTTTGAGCTCATCCAAGTACCTAAAAGGTTTAGATAGCATGCAAGAGTGCAAGTATATCCAAGACATACGATCATCATCATAAGAGAAATATCAAGGATTAGTCAAAGGCTCATGCCTTGCATGTATCAAAAAGAAGTTTCTACTCCAAGTTCAAAGCATCAATGATGTTCAATTCACCTCTCAATCGGCAAAATACTTTTTCATCAAGCGGTTTGGTGAATATATCCGCCAATTGCTTATCGGTACGAACATGCTTAAGATCAATGTCCCCTTTGGCAATATGATCTCGAATGAAATGATGACGAGCTTCAATATGCTTAGTTCGAGAATGCTGCACGGGATTGTGAGCAATCTTAATAGCACTTTCATTTTCACAAAGCAATGTAACATGTTTCACATAGAGGCCATAATATTTAAGAGTTTGGGTCATCCAAAGTAATTGAGCACAACATGATCCGGCAGCAATGTATTCCGCTTTGGCGGTGGATAAGGATACCGAGTTTTGTTTCTTGGAGGACCAAGACACAAGAGATCTACCAAGAAATTGACACGTACCCGAAGTGGAATTTCTGTCAACCTTGTCTCCGGTATAGTCCGAGTCGGAATAGCCAACAAGCTCAAAAGAAGACCTCTTAGGATACCAAATGCCAAAATTTGGTGTATGGATTAAGTATCTAACTATCCTTTTCACAACCTTAAGATGACATTCTTTGGGGGCCACTTGATATCGTGCACACATGCACACACTTAGCATAATATCGGGACAGGAGGCACGTAGATATAACAATGAACCAATCATAGAGCGATCAAACTTTTGGTCAACCGGTTTGCCATCCTTAGTCAAGTCAAGATGTCCACTAGTAGGCATGGGTGTATTCATACCTTTGCATTCTTGCATGTTGTACTTCTTGAATAAGTCCTTGGTATACTTTGTTTGGGAAACAAAGGTACCCTCCTTAGTCTGCTTGATTTTCAAACCAAGAAAGAACTTGAGTTCACTCATCATAGACATCTCAAACTTCTCGACATTAGCTTTCCAAACTTTTCACTAAAATGAGGGTTAGTTGAACCAAATATGATATCATCAACATAAATTTGGCACACAAATAACTCTCCATTAACCCTTTTAGTAAAAAGATTAGAATCATTTTTTCTAATCTCAAAGCCTTTTTCAATAAGGAACTTGGTCAAGCATTTATACCACACTCTAGGATCTTGTTTAAGACCATAAAGAGCTTTGTGAAGTTTGTAAACATGGCCAGGTTTCTTAGGATTAATGAAGCCGGGAGGTTGTTTAACATAAACTTCCTCCTCAATTTCACCATTTAGAAAAGCACTTTTAATGTCCATTAGGTACAATGTAATATCATGGTGATTAGCATAGGCAAATAAGATGCGGATGGACTCAAGTCTAGCAACGGGGGCCTATGTCTAACCATAGTCCATACCTTCAACTTGATTGTAGCCTTGGGCGACGAGACGTGCTTTGTTGTGAATGACTTGTCCATCTTCGTCTTGCTTGTTGCGAAACACCCATTTGGTACCGATGATGTTGTGGTCGTTGTCAGGCTTCTCGACCAATGTCCACACTTGGTTCATTTCAAAGTTGTGTAGTTCTTCGTGCATGGCATTTATCCAATCCGGATCTTCCAATGCTTCTTCAACCTTCATAGGTTCAATGCTAGAGATGAATGAATAATGTTCACAAAAAATTGCAAAATGAGTTTTAGAGCGAGTGATTCTCACGGTTTGGATATCATTGAACATTTGCCGACTGGATGGTCCCTTATGACTCTTGCTCTAACTCGTGGGAGCTTTTCTTTGGGTTGGGGTGGAACATCTTATTCATCATCTTGTTCTTCCTCTTGGCCTTCTTCGTTGTTGACGTTGTCGTTCTCTTATCGAGGTGGAGAAGGAGGTTGATGAGGTTCATCTTGGTGTACTTCCTCGTTCTCTTCATCTTGGCGTGTCCCACTTGTGGATGCCTCCGTGTTCACTCTTGGTTCACCTTGTCGTGAGGTAGAAGCTTCCACTTGGATGGACGGCGTACTCTCCTTCACCTCCGTTGGACGAATCTTGCCAATAGATAAGTCTTGGATTGCTTTTGAAGGGTCTTTGTCTCCTACATCAATTGCCAATTGCTCTACTTGCGAGCCATTAAATTCATCAAACTTCACATCTACCATCTCTTCAACCTTTCGATTGAAATTGTTGTAGACACGGTAAGTGTGAGAGTTTGAGCCATAACCGAGTAGGAAACCCTCATGAGATTTAGGAGCAAATTTAGAACGACGATGCTTATCAAGAATGTAACACTTTGAGCCAAATACTCGAAAGTATACAACTTGGGGTTTGTTACTGGTGAGAAGCTCGTATGCCGTCTTGCTGAGTAGCTTGTGAAGATACAAGCGATTTGTTGTGTGACAAGCTGTCTCAACCGCTTCTGCCCAAAAGTGGTTTGCCATCTTGTACTCATCAAGCATCATTCTTTCCATCTCAATAAGAGTCTGGTTCTTCCTTTCAATAACTCCATTTTGATGAGGCATGTACGTAGCCGAGAACTCGTGTGAAATCCCTTTTTCGTCAAGAAAGGTATCCACATTTGTGTTCTTGAACTCCGTTCCATTGTCGCTGCGAACCTTCTTGATCATCACTCCAAATTGATTTTGGGCCTTCCTAGCGAAGTTCTTGATGATCTTTTGGACCTGTGATTTATCATCAAGAAAGAACAGCCACGTAAATCTTGAAAAATCATCGACTATGACTAGACCAAATGAGTTTCCACCAAGACTTTTATAGGCATTGGGACCAAAAAGATCCATATGAAGTAGATCGAGCAGTCTTCTCGTGGTCATGATGTTCTTCACGGGGTGAATCCCTCCAACTTGTTTTCCTGCTTGAACAAGCACTTCACAATCTATCCTTGTCAAATATAACATCTTTCACTCCAAGGATATGATCACCTTTAATAAGCTTATCAAGATTTCGCATGCCCACATGACCTAACCTTCTATGCCACAACCAACCTTTAGACGATTTAGCAATTAAGCAAGTTCTAGGTTGAGCCTTTTTAGTGAAATAAACAATGTAAAGATCACCTCTACGTAAACCGTTAAAGACCATTTTATGATTATCTCTATGAAACACTTGGGAATCTACTTCAGTAAATAGGACATTGGAACCAAAGTCAGCAAGTCTAGATACGGAAAGTAAATTATAGCCAAGGGTTTCAAAGAGCATAACATTTTGTATGGAGCTATCATGTGAGATGGCCACCTTACCAAGCCCAACCACCTTACCCTTTGAGTTGTCACCAAAAGTGGCATACTTTTGAGGGTCGTTGTTTTCAGCAAGCTCATGAAACATGTCCTTGTCTCCGGTCATGTGGTCGCTACGTCCACTATCAAGAACCCATTCCCTTCCTCCAGCCATGTAGCCGCGAATATTTTCCATAAGACCAAAGTGTCTCATAGACTCATCGAGATCAAAGTCACTATCATCATCCTCATCATAGTATCCATGTTCAACATCGTCTTGTGATTGATCAATTCCTAGAGAGAGTGATTCATTAGATAAGTGATCATCACAATGTTCATCTTTATGAATTCTAATGGCTTCGGAGATGATATTGCTAATGATTCCAATATCTCCTTTGGCACACATGAGGTTACTAAGCTCAAATAAACAATCACCAAACTTAGGATCATTGGAATTCATCTTACTCAAGGCAATAGACTTATGAAGAATCTCATCTAAGTTTTGCAAGCAATAGTTTGGAAATCATTCCTCGAGAAATGTCCATTTGGTGTAGGCACAATCAAGAGTAGGCAAGCAACTAAACAAATTTCTAGGCAAACCTTTAGTAATAAGATTGATAGTTCTAAGGTTGTGAATCATGTCAATAGACTCATCAAGGGTAGGATGTAAAGGGTCAAGGGGTGCACAAGGGTTAGTAATGTACTTGTTCGAGTGATATTCATTGAAAATCTCAAGCATCTCAATTTTCCACTCATGAAAGAACTCGCCATCAAGTATAGGTACTCTATGTCTAAGACTCCCCAACGTAGGCTCATCCATCTTCCTCCAATGGTGATTAAACCGAAGCAATGGAGACCAAAGCGCTGATACCAATTGTAGGATCGAGAAGAGGTGTCTAGAGGGAGGATGATTAGACCCTCAACAAAGAAAAGTAGCAGTTTTTAATTTCTTTAAGTTAAGGTGGAGTTTTAACACAAGTTTAAACATTTACAATACATTTCAAGCAAGCGTGGCAAGAGTATATGAGCAGCAGAAAGTAAAGCATGCAACTTGCAAGAAAGTAAAGGAATGAGATTGGAGTGTGCAAATGCAATTGGAGACATAGAGATTTTTGGCGTGGTTCCGATAGGTGGTGCTATCGTACATCCACATTGATGGAGACTTCAACCCACGAAGGGTAACGGATGCGCGAGTCCATGGAGGGCTCCACCCACGAAGGGTCCACGAAGAAGCAACCTTGTCTATCCCACCATGGCCATCGCCCACGAAGGACTTGCCTCACTTGGGTAGATCTTCATGAAGTAGGCGATCTCCTTGCACTTACAAACTCCTTGGTTCAACTCCACAATATTGACGGAGGCTCCCAAGTGACACCTAACCAATCTAGGAGACACCACTCTCCAAAAGGTAATAGATGGTGTGTTGATGATGAACTCCTGGCTCTTCTACTTCAAATGATAGTTTCCCCAACACTCAACTCTCCCTCAAAGATTTGGATTTGGTAGAAAGTGATTTGAGTGGAAAGCAACTTGGGGAAGGCTAGAGATCAAGATTCTTGTAGTTGGATTGGAATATCTTGGTCTCAACACATGAGAAGGTGGTTCTCTCTCAGAAAATGAATGATAGAAGTGTTGGCATGTTCTGATTGCTCTCTCCACGAATGGAGGATGGGTGGAGGGGTATATATAGCCTCCACACAAAAACTAGCCGTTACACACATTTAACCAAACTCGGTGGGACCGAATCAAGAAACTCGGTCAGACCAATATGGTTCAAAATGTGAACGTTAGAGTTTTCGGTGGGACCGATATGATCAACTTAGTGGGACCGATGTGCTAGGGTTAGGGTAAAGCCTCAACTCGGTGTGACCGATTACACAAACTCGGTGGGACCAATTTTGGTTATAAGCAAAACAGAGAGTTGTTCAAGCAAACTTGTGGGACCGATTGCATATCTCGGTGAGACCGACATTATTGCAACAGGTAACAGAGAGTTTGCAAGCCCATCTCGATGAGATCGAGATCCCATCGGTGAGACCGAACTGATTAGGGTTTCTGGCAGTGGCTATGTCAAGTGAACTTGGTGGCACCGGATAGATCAAATCAGTGGGGCCGAGTTTAACTTTTGGTTTGGGACATTTGTGGAAATGATAAAGTGGTTGAGGGCTTTGGAGCATATCCCTAAGCACTTTGAGCAAGCAAGCCATTTAGCAACACCTCATCCCCTTTTAACAGTATTGGCTTTTCCTATGGACTCAGTGTGATCTTGGATCACTAAAATTAAAATGAAGAGTCTTGAGCTTTTGCCAATCCTTGTCATTAGTTTCTTGAAGGGGTTCCACATATTCTTGTCCATGCCACTCCACTATTGAACTCATCTGAAATATACTAGGTAGAAGTATTAGTCCAACAAGAGATATGTTGACATTAATTACCGAAATCACCCAGGGAGCACTTGTGCTTTCAATAATGAGTTGTGTTAGATGACAATGTCTGAATCTTTTTCCTTTGTAGTGGTTGCCAAAGCAGTTTACTCAAGATTACCTCTCAAACTACATGATTGTGGGCATGCAACGGTTAAAGTATTTCTACTAGAACACGATGATTATCTAGATGTTTTCATGAAGACCGTGAAGGATGGGCGGTCGGCCATCACAAGGGGTTGGAGTCGTGTGTGCCTTCTGCATGGAGGAGGGCATAATATGGGCATTACCCTTCACCTTGTTCAGCAACCAGAATGTATTTGGCCTCTTTCTTTATCATCTTTAATAGTACAAGTATGCAACTGCGGTTCAACATTCTTTATTTGGTTCTTATGTAATTCTTGAACATATGTACCTATGAATCGAATAATGCATTATTTGTTTGAACCTGATGGATATGAATAAAGCTACCGCATACATTCAAATTCAAATACGGTACAATTTGAAATAGCAACAATTAAATTACGTGAAATTATGCCCTCTAGGTCATTATGGCACACATGGTTGGTAAAACAAAAACTTTTGTGATATACACCATAATCTGACATGGTTCACAGAGAGGAAACGTGTGCAAGCATGCACACAGTTGTCGTTTGCAAAGCGTGTGCGATGTCAGACATTATCCCAAACGGTGTGGGCAAACTAAACTTTTGTGTTAGTTGCCTTATTGTACACGATTCGCAACCATGAACTGTTTGTGATGAAGTATGCATCGTAAACGTTGCACCACAGAATAGCGTGTGCGATAGTTGTTGTGTATGATGTTGTTACCATGGTCCGATGTTTCGTAATCCTGTTCGACACTCGTATGACGATTAGATAATCTTCTTATTTAGTTATCGCATTCGATTTGGAAAAAGCGAATGTGTGTGATTGTATGCTTGCCATACACGTTCTAGAATAGTGAACCGTTTGTGATGGGCCGTGCATCATAAACGTAGCACCACATAATACCGACTGTGATGGCAATGCGATGACTGTATGCTCCCTATCCCCGACTGTTTCTGGGTCGTGTGGAAAGGGCCCCCCTATCGCCCTATAACGCCCTCGATGCGGCTATATCTCCCACGTGTCGAAGCGCGACTTAGAGGCATAACCGCATTGAAAGCAATGTCGCAAGTGAGGTAATCTTCACACAACCCATGTAATACATAAGGGAAAGAGATACATAGTTGACTTACAATCGCCACTTCACACAATACATGAATAAAGCATTACATTCATCCAAATACACTCAAGGTCCGACTACGGAACCAAAATAAAAGAAGACTACCCCAAATGCTACACAGATCCCCGATCGTCCCGACTGGGCTCCACTACTGATCCACTAAACGAAAACAACACAATGGACAAGATCTTCATCGAGCTCCTCCTTGAGCCCGGTTGCGTCATCTGCACAGTTCAACGACACCTGCAAGCTGGTTTTGGAAGTATCTGTGAGTCACGGGGACTCAGCAATCTCACACCCTCGCGATCAAGACTATTCACTGGTAGAAAAAGGGCCTATAGTCCCGGTTCGTAAGGGCCTTTTGTCCCGGTTCCTGAACCGGGACTAAAGGGTCGGTACTAATGCCCTGACCCTTTAGTCCCGGTTCAAACCAGAACCGGGACTAAAGGCCCTCCACGTGGCCGGTCCACCTTTAGTCCTGGTTGGTAACACCAACCGGTACTAAAGGAAATTTTCTGAATTTTTTTTAAAAAAATTTTGAATTTTTTTATTTTCAAATTTCTGGATTTTTTAACCTCTAATCTCTAATCACCCCTCATCACTACTCAATTTAATCTCTAATCACCCCTCATCATTCCAAATCATCTAACTTCCCGGACGGTCACCCATCCTCCCACTCCCCCAGCCTGAGCACGCTTAACTTCCGGGTTCTATTCTCCCTCGTTTCCAAGTCTGCACTCGTTGTTTTCCTGACAATAGTAAGATGTCAATCCTATTAACCCTCAGGAGTTTAGCTTGAGCATGAAGTCACACATTTCACTGTTTGAGTTTGAAACTATTGTTCTAAAAACAATAATTTTTTAGTAACACTAATATTTCTTGAATAAGTAGTTTGACCATTGTTTGACCACAGTTTGACCATAGTTTGACCAGATTTGACCAAAATTTCAAAAAAACTGAAATAATTATTTAATAACACTAATATTCTTGAATAATTATTTAGTAACACTAATACTTCTTGAATAAGTAGTTTGACCATAGTTTGACCAGACTTAATGAAAATTTAAAAAAACTGAAATTTGAGCATAACTTTTTTTCCTTTTGGAATTTGAGGATTCTACAAATTTGCAAACAAGCCGTAGGCGGTCTCCATCGGATGTAACTTTTCGAGTAGATGATTTTTCATATAAAAAACTTTTTAATCCGAGTTCGTATGCAAAAGTTATGCCCATTTTACAAATTCCAGAGAGATTTTGTAAATAAAGTCGAAATTCATATTTGTAAATTTTCCCAACAACTAGACCACATATCACATGGGAAACTTATTTTATTTTATTTTATTCACATTTCCATCATTTTCGTTTGTTTTTTCTAAAACTGAAAAGGCGGTCCACGG
>NC_041386.1:520022979-520135236 GCF_002162155.2 Triticum dicoccoides
GTTTGAAAATGGGACCTTTAGTACCGGTTCGTGCCATGAACCGGTACTAATGCCTCAAAGCCCATTAGTCCCGGTTGGTGGCACCAACCGGGACTAAAGGTCTAACCTTTAGTACCGGTTGGTAACACCAACCGGGACTAATGGGCATCGCACCCTTTAGTCCCGGTTCGTGGCACGAACCGGGACTAAAGGACCCAGGTGAACCGGGACTAATGCCTTAGCCGCACGAACCGGGATAAATGCACCCATTGGTCCTGGTTCTGGACTGAACCGGGACTAATGGGCTTACCCGACCTGGACCAAAGCCCCCTTTTCTACTAGTGATTTAAGCTTATAGGTAGGGTAAAAGGTATGAGGTGGAGCTGCAGCAAGTGACTAGCATATATGGTGGCTAACATACGCAAATGAGAGCGAGAAGAGAAGGCAAAAGCACGGTCGAACAACTATGATCAAGAAGTGATCCTAGAACAACCTACGTCAACCATAACTCCAACACCGTGTTCACTTCCCGGACTCCGCCGAGAAGAGACCATCACGGTTACACATGCGGTTGATGTATTTTAATTACGATCAACTTCAGGTTTTCTACAACTGGACATTAACAAATTCCCATCTGCCCATAACCGCGGGCACGGCTTTCGAAAGTTCAAATCCCTGCAGGGGTGTCCCAACTTAGCCCATCACAAGCTCTCACGGTCAATGAAGGATATTCCTTCTAGCGGGAAGATCCGATCAGACTCGGAATCCCGGTTACAAGACATCCTCGACACTGGTAACACAAGTCCAGCAAGACCACCCGTTGTGCCGACAAATCCCGATAGGAGCTGCACATATCTCGTTCTCAGGGCACACCGGATAAGCTAAGCATACGGGAGCCAACATAACCCAAGTTACCAAGGGACGGCCCCGCACGGTGCTCTGGGTTGGACCAACACTTAGAGAAGCACTAGCCCGGGGGGGTTAAAATAAGATGACCCTTGAGCCGGCCGACTCAAGGGAAAGAAAAGGCTAGGTGGCAAATGGTAAAACCAATGTTGGGCCTTGCTGGAGGAGTTTTATTCAAGGCGAACTATCAAGGGGTTCCCATTATAACCCAACCGCGTAAGGAACACAAAATCCGGGAACAAAACACCGATATGACGGAAACTAGGGCGGCAAGAGTGGAACAAAACACTAGGCATAAGGCCGAGCCTTCCACCCTTTACCAAGTATATAGATGCATTAATTAGATAAGAGATATTGTGATATCCCAACAAGTAAGCATGTTCCAACAAGGAACAAACTTCAATCTTCACCTGCAACTAACAACGCTATAAGAGGGGCTGAGCAAAGCGGTAACATAGCCAATCAATGGTTTGCTAGGACATGGTGGGTTAGAGGTTTGACATGGCAATTTGGGAGGCATGATAAGCAAGTGGTAGGTATCGTAGCATAGGCATAGCAAAAGAGCGAGCATCTAGCAAGCAAAGATAGAAGTGATTTCGAGGGTATGGTCATCTTACCTGAAATCCGAAGCAGAACGAGTCCACAAAGAAGACAAACGGACGTAGTCGAACTGGTCCTCACAAACGCGACGTTACCGGATACCGAGAAGAAGTACACCGGAAAGAAAGCAAACAACATAGTAAACAACCATCACATATACATGGCATGATGCACAATCAAGTATGATGCATGTCCGGTTTAATGAAACATGGCATGGCAAAGTGCAACAAACAACACTACAAATTAAGTGGAGCTCAATATGCCACAGAGTTGCATATTGAAGAAAACACCACATGACTTATTTAGTTCTCTCTCGTTAGGTACTCAACAATATTAAATGTTGTTAAGCATGGAAAGAGGTGAGGCATAACAAAACTACACCATCTAAACAATTTAAATGGGGCCGGGTATAACAAATAACGAATCCGGTAAATCCCCATATGCATTAGTAATTTATTGCAACAACAATTTAAACATTTTAATTGTTGTTATCATGATGCGGATGACATGAACAAGTTTATGCAATATTTATTAAAAGTTGACAAGAGCATTAAGAAGTATTTTGTCACCATGGTGGGAAGGAAAGGGGTGCCACGACAACGATAACAAAATGGTGCCACGGTAGCGTTCCAGTTCCGGTAACTCGATTGAGATACCGATGCAAAGGAGAAGTGTGCGGATGCGTGCAAAAGATGGTGGGGCACTCCCGGATACCGGGTGTCCCACGGATGGACGACATGGCAATGAGGAGGACCGAGCAAGTGACAACTCGGACATGGTGCAAACACGAGCGTCTCATACATCACACAACATGCAATCGTTCACTGGCGGTCGTCTCGGTGGTTATACCTTTGAAGCGTGCATTATCAGAGTGGTTCGAGTCGGCGTAGAGGAAGTAGTGGAAGTAGATGTTCTCGGACGTCGAGGGAAGTAGTGGTTCACGCGACGGTAGTCGAAGTAGTCGTCCTATCGTTCATCGGCGATGGTAGTGGTTCACGGCGATGGTAGTCGTTCACGTTCTTAGTCGCACACTTTTCCGTAGATGTTCGGGGTCACGGCGAGGTACTCGGCGTTTCGGTGCGGTGTAGGGGTACATGTCGATGGTCGTCATGGTACTTGGTGTTTCGCACTTGCCGATCTCGTCAACCCGAAGGGGTACTTGGCGCTCGACGGACATCGTGGTACTTGGGGTAGTGGTACTTGACGCATCATCATGGTACTTGGCAAAATTCTTCCAGAAGATACTTGACGGTCCGGGTATGGTTCTTGGCTTCGGCAACGGCCTTCTCCAGGTCCGTCTGTTCCACCCGATCTTATTTTTCAAGAAGCTTGCAACGGTCAGCAGCGCTCTTCAGCTTCACAGCCATCTCGGTCATTTCCTTCTTGCTTCGGTAGTGAGCAGCATGTTCGTCTTTCAGCTCTTCAATTGCCTTTCCGGCAGCCGCATCACTTTTCCTGGCTTGCTCCTTGGCTCGGGCAAGTTCCGCCTGAAGATTCCCCATGGCAGCAGCACCATCTGCAACAAGCGCACACATTGTAAGATACTGGCATAAAGCTCCTCTTACCAGGTGCCGCCGGAGGAATTACATACCTTGTGCCTCGTCAAGCCGCTTGTTGACAAGCGCGATGTTGGCATCTGCCACGTCAAGTTGCCGCTTTAGCTCGGAAAATTCATCAGTCCGGCTGGCCACCGGACACTTCTCCACCTACGTATGAAGGCGGCATATTAGACCTGGGATTATGATCCTCTGTGCGCCGTCACTTTTGACAACGCACAGAGTCTCGGGGCTACTATCTACACAGGGTGCATCTTATTTATGCGCAACTGTCCAAAAAGGGTACATTACTTCGCGTACCTCAAAACCTGTCAGTAAACTCCTGATGGCCTCGTGCAATCCACTCTCCGCGGATGAAATCCTCTCAATCACCGTACCCATCAATGCACGGTTCTCCTCTGAGATAGATGCTCGCTCTAGCAGATCCTTCAGCTCCTCCGACCGCGCACCACACGGTGCCGGACTCGTCCGATGGCCCTTTTTGAAGGCGGGACGTGGAGGGCTTTGGGGGGCCATATGACTACCTTCCGGCCCTGCCGGATTCGGAGAAACCCTCCGTGACGATACCTCAGGGTCGCCCACCTCGCATGGAGGTACGGCAGGGGGAGGCCTCCCGCTCTCCATCATCTCCGGAAGAGGATCCCCCGAAGACGAGCTCTGCTGAGAAGGGCTAAGGTCCGAGCTACAAGGTAAATTTTCGATTACTTTTCTCAGATATAAAGCAAGGATTTCTCTCATTTCTTAAAAATAAAACTCCTCTCTACTTACGGCTCGATGGAGGGCTGATCCCCTTGAGGGCATAATTCGGCCGAAGTATCCCCCAGCACAGGACCCTCTGGCGAAGATTTCTTCCCCCGCTTTGAGGCCATGGTCTCTGGGTCTTCAGAGGCGGTCCTCTTCTTCCCCTGAGGAGAGGAATTTTCGATTCCTCCCTTCCAAACAGCTTCCTTCGAGGAGGCCGTAGCTTCCTTGTCCCCTCCCTCGCTTTCCTCCGAAGGCACAACCTCCAACATCCTGACTAGCACGGGACCCGGCGTGGTCTCGGGGAGGGGGGCCGGACACCTGATTAGCTTTGCTTTCGCTATCCACTCCTGTTTAAAGGACAACTCTTTTAAGGGCAATTTTATGATAAATATGCGGATTGCAGGTCCGGGCACAGGGCTACTTACTTGAGTATCCGAGCGGTTGCAGCTCAGACCTGTGTCCTCGGTCAAGTCCGGACACATTGCTTGTGATCCGAAGAACAATTTGTACATCTCCACGGGCATCGCGCCCATAAAATGTTGGAGAGCTCGTGGTCCACCCGGATTGAACTCCCACAGGCGGAGGGGGCGACGTTTGCAGAGCAGAGCTCGGCGAATCAGCATAACCTGTGTCACCACGACTAGACTGATATCTCTTTCTAGGAGATCTCGAATGCGGCCCTGCAACAAGGGCACGTCCTTGGGCGGCCCCCAGTCCAGTCCTTTATTGACCCATGACGCTAGCTATGGTGGGGGACCTGAGCGGAAAGCAGGCAGCGCCACCCACTTGGTGCTCCTGGGAGCTGTGATATAAAACCACTCTCATTGCCATAAGCTGGACTCCTCTTGAAAAGAGCCCTCGGGCCATGGAGCACCGGCATTCTTTCTTATAAAAGCACCTCCACACTCCGTGTGCCGTCCCTCGATCATCTTCGGCTCTACTTTGAAGGTCTTGAGCCATAGTCTGAAGTGAGGAGTAATACGGAGGAAGGCTTCACACACGATGATGAATGAGGAAATATGGAGGATGGACTCCGGAGCTAAGTCGTGAAATTCCAGTCCATAATAAAACATGAGCCCCCTCACAAAGAGATCCGTCGGGAAGCCTAGCCGCCGAAGGAAGTGAGACATGAACACCACACTCTCACCAGGCTTGGGAGTAGGAATGACCTGCCCTTGAGCAGGCAGCCTATGCCAGATTTCGCCGGTCAAGAACCTGGCCTCTTTCAACTTCAGCACGTCCTCCTCCGTGACGGAAGAGGGCATCCATCGGCCTCGAAGGTCGGAACCGGACATTGTTGAAGGTCCGAAGCGCCTGAAATCTGGAGTCATGGGTGTTGGAACTCGAGGCGAAGGGCGAACTCGTTTGAGATTGAAAGAAAGGAGTAAGGCCTTGGTCTCTTTATAAGAGGTTGAATACCAAGGGCCCTCCCCGTGACCGTTTGGGACTCGCCTTTGATCGAGAAAACATACCAATGGGTACGACTGGGTTACCCACGCCCGTATTGATGAGAATCCCGGAATGAGGGGACACGATCTCTTCTTTGACAAGACGTGCCAAGGAAACCGCCTCGCTAAACGCGCTGAGGTGGGACAGTAAAACGATTCGAATAAAGACTTGGCCGTGGTGTGATGTCATGCTACGGAATACGTCAACAGATTAGATTTGTGTAAATATTATTCTCTCTATGGCAATATGTGGAAATTTATTTTGCAGAGCCGGACACTACCTTTCTGTTCAAAATTTTCTATGAAGTACTTGGAGGAGGAAGCCGCCTTGCAATGCCAAAGACGATCTGCGTGCCGGACTCGTCGTCATGGAAGCCTGGTTCAGGGGCTACTGAGGGAGTCCTGGATTAGGGGGTGTCCGGATAGCCGGACTATACCATCGGCCGGACTCCTGGACTATGAAGATACAAGATTGAAGACTTCGTCCCGTGTCCGGGAGGGACTTTCCTTGGCGTGGAAGGCAAGCTTGGAGATACGGATATGTAGATCTCCTACCATTGTAACCGACTTTGTGTAACCCTAGCCCTCTCCGGTCTCTATATAAACCGGAGGGTTTTAGTCCATAGGACAACAATCACAACACCAATCATACCATAGGCTAGCTTCTAGGGTTTAGCCTCCTTGATCTCATGGTAGATCTACTCTTGTACTACCCATATCATCAATGTTAATCGAGAAGGACGTATAGGGTTTTACCTCCATCAAGAGGGCCCGAACCTGGGTAAAACATTGTGTCCCCTGCCTCCTGTTACCATCCGGCCTAGACGGACAGTTCAGGACCCCCTACCCGAGATCCGTCGGTTTTGACACCGACACTCGTCCTCAACTGGATCAATAGATGGAGGGACTTCATCGAGGTGAACATGTGCTGAATGCGGAGGTGTGATACGTCCAATGCTTGGATCGGTTGGATCGTGAAGACATTCGACTGCATCAACCGCGTTACTAAACTATTCCACTTTCAGTCTACGTGGGTACGTGAACACACTCTCCCCTCTCGTTGCTATGCATCTCCTAGATAGATCTTGCGTGATCGTAGGAAATTTTTGAAATACTGCATTCCCCAACAGTGGCATCAGAGCCAGGTCTATGCATATATGTTATATGCATGAGTAGAACACAATGAGTTGTGGGCGATAATAGTCATACTGCTTACCAGCAACGTCTTAGTTTGATTCGGCGGTATTGTTGGATGAAGCAGCCCGGACCGACATTACATGACCATGTTCATGAGACATGTTCTACCGACGTGCTTCGCACACAGGTGGCTAGCGGGTGTCTGTTTCTCCAGCTTTAGTTCAATCAAGTTTGACTACGCCCGGTCCTTGTTGAAGGTTAAAACAACACACTTGACGAAAAATAGTTGTGGTTTTTATGCGTAGGTAAGAGCGGTTCTTGCTAGGAGCCCGTAGCAGCCACGTAAAACTTGCAACAACAAAGTAGAGGATGTCTAACTTGTTTTTGCAGGGCATGTTGTGATGTGATATGGTCAAGATGTGATGATATAAATTGTTGTATGAGATAATCATGTTTTGTAACAATTATCGGCAATTGGCAGGAGCCATATGGTTGTCGCTTTATTGTATGAAATGCAATCGCGATGTAATTGCTTTAGTTTATCACTAAGCGGTAGCGATAGTCGTAGAAGCAATAGTTGGCGAGACGACAACGATGCTATGATTGAGATCAAGGTGTCAAGCCGGTGACGATGATGATCATGATGGTGCTTTGGAGATGGAGATCAAAGGCACAAGATGATGATGATGATGGCCATATCATATCACTTATCTTGATTGCATGTGATGTTTATCTTTTATGCTCCTTATTTTTCTTAGTACAGCGGTAGCATTATAAGATGATCTCTCACTAAATTTCAAGGTACAAGTGTTCTCCCTGAGTATGCACCATTGCTACAGTTCGTTGTGCCGAGACACCAGGTGATGATCGGGTGTGATAAGCTCTACGTTCACATACAACGGGTGCAAGCCAGTTTTGCACAAGCAGAATACTCAGGTTAAACTTGACGAGCCTAGCATATGCAGACATGGCCTCGAAACACTGAGACCAGAAGGTCGAGCGTGAATCATATAGTCGATATGATCAACATAGTGATGTTCACCATTGAAAACTTCTCCATCTCATGTGATGATCGCACATGGTTTAGTTGATATGGATCACATGATCATTTAGATGACTAGAGGGATGTCTATCTAATTGGGAATTCTTAAGTAATATGATTAATTGAACTTTAATTTATCATGAACTTAGTATCTGATTGTATTTTGCATGTCTATGTTGTTGTAGATAAATGGTGTGTGCTACTGTTCCTTTGAATTTTAATGTGTTCCTAGAGAAAGCTAAGTTGAAAGATGATGGTAGCAACTACACAGACTGTGTCCGTAACTTGAGGATTATTCTCAATGCAGTACAGAAGAATTATGTCTTGGAAGCACCGCTAGGTGCAAAGCCTGCAGCAGGAGCAACTCCAGATGTTATGAACGTATGGCAGAGCAAAGCTGATGACTACTCGATAGTTCAGTGTGCCATGCTTTATGGCTTAGAATCGGGACTTCGGCGACGTTTTGAACGTTATGGAGCATATGAGATGTTCCAGGAGTTGAAGTTAATATTTCAAGCAAATGCCCGGATTGAGAGATATGAAGTCTCCAATAAGTTCTACAACTTCAAAATGGAGGAGAATAGTTCAATCAGTGAACATATACTCTAAATGTCTGGGTAACACAACCACTTGACTCAACAGGGAGTTAATCTTCCTAATGATAATGTTATTGATAGAGTTCTTCAATCACTACCACCAAGCTACAAAAGCTTCATGATGAACTATAATATGCAAGGGATGGATAAGACAATTCCCGAGCTCTTCGCAATGCTGAAAGCTGCGGAGGTAGAAATTAAGGAGCATCAAGTGATGATGGTCAACAAGACCACTAGTTTGAAGAAGAAGGGCAAAGGGAAGAAGGGGAACTTCAAGAAGAATGGCAAGCAAGTTGCTGCTCAAGTGAAGAAGCCCAAGTATGGACCTAAGCCTGAGACTGAGTGCTTCTACTGCAAAGGGACTGGTCACTGGAAGCGGAACTGCCCCCAAGTATTTGGCGGATAAGAAGGATGGCAAAGTGAAAGGTATATTTGATATACATGTTATTGATGTGTACCTTACTAATGCTCGTAGTAGCGCCTGGGTATTTGATACTAGTTCTATTGCTCATATTTGCAACTCGAAATAGGGGCTACGGATTAAACGAAGATTGGCTAAGGACGAGGTGACGATACGCGTGGTAAATGGTTCCAAAGTCGATGTGATCGTAGTCGGCACGCTACCTCTACATCTACCTTCGGGATTAGTTTTAGACCTGAATAATTGTTATTTGGTGCCAGCATTAAGCATGAACATTATATCTAGATCTTGTTTGATGCGAGATGGTTATTCATTTAAATCAGAGAATAATGGTTGTTCTATTTATATGAGTAATATCTTTTATGGTCATGCACCCTTGATGAGTGGTCTATTTTTGTTGAATCTCAATAGTAGTGATACACATATTCATAGCATTGAAGCCACAAGATACAAGTTTAATAATGATAGTGCAACTTATTTGTGGCTAGTCGTTTAGGTCATATTGGTGTAAAGAGCATGAAGAAACTCCATGTTGATGGGCTTTTGGAATCACTTGATTATGAATCACTTGATTATGGGCAAGATGACTAAGACTCCATTCTCCGGAACAATGGAGCGAGCAACAGACTTATTGGAAATAATACATACTGATGTATGCGGTCCTATGAGTGTTAATGCTCGCGGCGGGTATCGTTATTTTCTGACCTTCACAGATGATTTGACAAGATATGTGTATATCTACTTAATGAAACATAATTATGAAACATTTGAAAAGTTCAAAGAGTTTCAGAGTGAAGTGGAAAATCATCGTAACAAGAAAATAAAGTTTCTACGATCTAATCATGGAGGTGAATATTTGAGTTATGAGTTTGGTCTTCATTTGAAACAATGTGGAATAGTTTCGCAACTCACGCCACCTGGAACACCACAGCGTAATAGTGTGTCCGAACATCATAACCACACTTTATTAGATATGGTGCGATCTATGATGTCTCTTACTGATTTACCGCTATCGTTTTGGGGTTATTCTTTAGAGATGGCTGCATTCACGTTAAATAGGGCACCATCGAAATCCGTTGAGACAACACCATATGAACTGTGGTTTGGTAAGAAACCAAAGTTGTTGTTTCTTAAAGTTTGGGGTTGCGATTCTTATGTGAAAAAGCTTCAACCTGATAAGCTCAAACCCAAATCGGAGAAATTTGTCTTCATAGGATACCCAAAGGAGACTGTTGGGTACACCTTCTATCACAGATCGAAAGGCAAGATATTCGTTGCTAAGAATGGATCCTTTCTAGAGAAGGAGTTTCTCTCAAAATAAGTGAGTGGGAGGAAAGCAGAACTTGATGAGGTAATTGGACCTTCTCCCTTATTGGAATGTAGTTCATCACATAAATCAGTTCCAGTGATTCCAACACCAATTAGTGAGGAAGCTAATGATGATGATCATGAAAGTTATGATCAAGTTACTACCAAACCTCGTAGGTCAACCAGAGTAAGATCCGCACCAGAGTGGTACGGTAATCCTGTTCTGGAGGTCACACTACAAAAGAAAGACACATCCGTGACATTTTGGGCCGTACGAAAAAAAATTCGCATACTTATGACACTTCTATGTCGATAATTGTGACAAAACCCGGTATCATCATAGATGTGGTGGGGTCCTACTTCTATGACAAAAAATCATGACAGAAAATGGGCTTTTCGTCCTGGGCGGGCCGAAGACGCAGCTGCATGACATTCTTTGGGCCGTCCATGATGGAAAAAAACCATGGTATAAGCGAGGGCGAGGAAAATATCGGGGAATTCCGGGTTATGGTGGGTGGTCGGGGCCGAGTGATACGTCTCCGTCGTATCTACTTTTCCAAACACTTTTGCCCTTGTTTTGGACTTTAACCTGCATGATTTGAATGGAACTAACACGGACTGTCGTTGTTTTCAGCAGAATTGCCATGGTGTTATTTATGTGCAGAAACAAAAGTTCTCGGAATGACTTTAAACTCCACGGAGTGTATTTTTGGAAATAATAAAAAAATACTGGCAAAAGATCAAGGCCAGGGGGCACACCCTAGCCACGAGGGTGGGGGCGCGCCTGCCCCCCTGGGCGCGCCCTCTACCTCATGGGCCCCCTGGAGCTCCTCTGACCTCAACTCCAACTCTACATATTCGTGTTCGGAGAGAAAAAAATAGAGGAGAAAGATTCATCGCGTTTTCCGATACGAAGCCGCCGCCAAGCCCTAAACTCTCTCGGGAGGGCTGATCTAGAGTCCGTTCGGGGCTCCGGAGAGGGGAATCCGTTGCCATCATCATCATCAACCATCCTCCATCACCAATTTCATGATGCTCACCGCTGTGCGTGAGTAATTCCAACATAGGCTTTCTGGACGGTGATGGGTTGGATGAGATTTATCATGTAATCGAGTTAGTTTTGTTAGGGTTTGATCCCTAGTATCCACTATGTTCTGAGATTGATGTTGCTATGACTTTGCTATGCTTAATGCTTGTCACTGGGGTCGGAGTGCCGTGATTTCAGATCTGAACCTATTATGTTTTAATGAATATATGTGAGTTCTTGATCCTATCTTGCCAGTCTATAGTCACCTACTATGTGTTATGATCCGGCAACCCCGAAGTGACAATAACCGGGACCACTTCCGGTGATGACCGTAGTTTGTGGAGTTCATGTATTCACTATGTGTTAATTCTTTGGTCTGGTACTCTATTAAAAGGAGGCCTTAATATCCCTTAGTTTCCACTAGGACCTCGCTGCCACGGGAGGATAGGACAAAAGATGTCATGCAAGTTGTTTTCCATAAGCACGTATGACTATATTCGGAATACATGCCAACATTACATTGATGAATTGGAGCTAGTTCTGTGTCACCCTATGTTATGACTGTTACATGATGAACCACATCCGACATAATTCTCCATCATCGATCCATTGCCTACGAGTTTTCCTTATATTGTTCTTCGCTTTTTTACTTTTCCACTGCTATTGTTACAATCACTACAAAATATCAAAAACATTACTTTTGCTATCGTTACCTTTTGCTACCATTATCACTACTATCATATTACTTTTCTACTAAATACCTTGCTGCACATATTAAGTTTCTAGGTGTGGTTGAATTGACAACTCAGCTGCTAATACTTGAGAATATTCTTTGGCTCCCCTTGTGCCGAATCAATAAATTTGGGTTGAATATTGTACCCTCGAAAACTGTTGCGATCCCCTATACTTGTGGGCCATCAAGACTATTTTCTGGCACCATTGCCGGGGAGAATAGCTCTATTCTTTGAGTCACTTGGGATTTATATCTTCTTGTCATTATGAAGAACTTGAGAGATCCAAAAACCAAGATCTATCCCCCAACTACGAGGGGAGGTAAGGAATTACCATCTAGCTCTGCACTTGATTCACCTTCTGTTTTGAGTAAGCTTGCGACACCTAAACCTTCTTATGCGATTGATTCTGATATGTCGCATTGATGATGCCACTTCTGCTATGCATGATACTTATGATGAAACTACTTCTATGCCTGATACTACTGTGCCACTTGGTGAATTTCTTGATGAACAACTTGCTAGGGCTAGAGAGAATGAAATTGTTGAAACTGATAATACTTATGAAAGTGATTATGAAGGCTCTCCTAATAAATATGAATTACCTGTTGTTCCTGAGGGCTATGTTATGGATGAAGAAACTAAAAGAGACTTTCTCGCTTGCAATGATAGAAGTGATCTTAAGAAATTATTAGCTAAGCTTAAACAAAAAACTCTGAATGCTAGAATGAAATATGATCCTGCTTATGCTACTTCACCTATCTTTGTTACCGATAAGGATTATGAATTCTCTATTGATCCTGATATAATTACTTTGGTTGAATCTGATCCTTTTTATGGCTATGAATCTGAAACTGTTGTGGCACATCTTACTAAATTAAATGATATAGCTACGCTATTCACTAATGATGAGAGAATTCGTTACTTTTATATCCTTAAAATATTCCCGTTCTCATCAAAGGGTGATGCTAAGATATGGTTTAATTCTCTTGATCCTGGTTGTGTGCGTAGTCCCCAGGATATGATTTATTACTTCTCTGCTAAATATTTCCCTGCTCATAAGAAATAAGTTGCCTTAAGGGATATATATAATTTTGTGCAAATTGAAGAAGAGAGTCTCCCACAAGCTTGGGGGAGGCTTCTCCAATTACTTAATGCTTTGCCTGATCATCCTCTTATGAAAAATGAAATACTTGATATCTTTTATAATGGACTAACCAATGCTTCCAGAGATTACCTGGATAGTTGTGATGGTTCTGTTTTCAGGGAAAGAACACCGGATGAAGCTGAAATTCTATTGAATAATATGTTGACAAATGGAAATAATTGGACACTTCCTGAGCCTATTCCTATACCAACTCCGAAGAAAAGGGGTGTTCTATTTCTCAGTCCTGAAGATATGCAAGAGGCAAAGAAATCCATGAAAGAAAAGGGTATTAAAGCTGAAGATGTTAAGAATTTACCTCCTATTGAAGAAATACATGGTCTTAATTTACCGCTTGTTCAAGAAATATATGGGTTTAATCCATCACCTATTGAAGAAACACATGGTCCTGATAACCCAACACAGGTAGTAAAGGTAAATTCTCTCTATAGATATGATAAAGCTGAAATCCCATTTACTAAGTTTGCTAGCCCATGCTTAGATGAGTTTGATAAATTTATAGTTAAGCAAGAAGACTTCAATGCTTATTTTGGTAGAGAATTAAAACACAGTGCTGATATGCTTGAACACTTGGGTGATTATATGGCTAATGTCAAAGGTGAACTTAAACTTATTAGTAAACATGCTTCTATGGTTACCACTCAAGTAGAACAAGTACTTAAAGCTCAAAATGATTTTCTCAATGAATTGAATAGTAAGAATGAGGACTATGCTGTTAGAGTGGCTACTAGAACTGGTCAAATGACTCAGGAACCTTTGTATCCTGAAGGCCACCCTAAGAGAATTGAGCAAGATTCTCAGAGAAATAATATAGATGCACCTAGTCCTTCTAAAAGGAAGAAAAAGAAAAATGATAGGACTTTGCATGCTTCTATTGAACCTATTGCTGAAACACCTGAGAATCCAAATGATATTTCTATTTCTGATGCTGAAACACAATCTGGTAATGAACAGGAAACTAGTGATAATGTTAATAATAATGTTCATGATGATGCTCAACCTAGCAATGATAATGATATAGAAATTGAACCTGTTGTTGATCTTGATAACCCACAATCAAAGAATCAACATTATGATAAAAGAGACTTTGTTGCTAGGAAACACGGTAAAGAAAGAGAACCATGGGTTCAAAAACCCATGCCTTTTCCTCCCAAACCATCCAAGAAAAAGGATGATGAGGATTTTGAGCGCTTTGCTGAAATGATTAGACCTATCTTTTTGCGTATGCGATTAACTGATATGCTCAAAATGAATCCTTATGCTAAGTACATGAAAGAAATTGTTACTAATAAAAGAAAGATACCGGAAGCTGAAATTTCCGCCATGCTTGCTAATTATACTTTTAAAGGTGGAATACCAAAGAAACTTGAAGATCCAGGAGTACCCACTATACCATGCTCCATTAAAAGAAACTATGTTAAAACTGCTTTATGTGATCTTGGAGCCGGTGTTTGTGTTATGCCTCTCTCTTTATATCGTAGACTTGATTTAAATAAGTTGACACCTACTGAAATATCTTTGCAAATGGCTGATAAATCAACTGATATACCTGTCGGTATTTGTGAGGATGTGCCTGTTGTGGTTGCAAACGTTACTATTTTAACGGACTTTGTTATTCTTGATATTCCCGAGGACGATAGTATGTCTATTATTCTTGGAAGACCCTTTTTGAATACAGTAGGGGCTGTTATTTATTGCACCAAAGGCAATGTCACTTTTCATGTTAATGGTAATGAGCATACGGTACACTTTCCGAGGAAACAACCTCAAGTCCACAGTATCAATTCTATTGAAAAAATTCCATCGATTATTTTTGGAGGTTTTGAATTTCCTCTTCCTATTGTCAAGAAGAAATATGATATTCTTATTGTTGGGGATGTGCATATCTCCGTTGAGGTAACCTAGTGTTATTTGAAAATTCTCCGGTTCCATGTTATTCGGAATGAGTTTGTTAACAAGACTTCATCAACCTTATTAATTGATTCCTTTTGATGATCATGAGATGGATGAATTTAGAAAACACAACTCTGTGTACCCTCTTTTTTACTTTATGTTATTTATATTAAATAAAATAAAAATAGTATTTTCTGTCTGTTATCTGAATTATCCGTGCAATATAAAAATACCCCGAAAATAAAAGTTCTCCAAATGCCCTGTAATTTAAATATGATTTTTTCTGGAATATTTGAGAATATCTGGCACTGAGAACACAGCAGGGGAGCAAGCACCTGGGCACGAGGGTCCAGGGCGCGCCCTACCCCCCTGGGCGTGCCCCCCTACCTCGTGGGCCCACGGTGGCCCTCCTCCAATTATTGCTGCACCCACACACTCCTTCTTCCTCCCACAAACACCATTATCCAACTCAAGCACGAGTTCTAGCTCATTTTGCTGCGATTTTCGATCTCCTTGCTCAAAGCACCTCTCACAAAACTGCTTTGGGGGATTGTTCCTTGGTATGTGACTCCTCCAATGGTCCAATTAGTTTTTGTTCTAGTGCTTTATTCATTGCATATTTTTGCTGCTTAGGTGACCCTGTTCTTGAGCTTGCATGTCAAATTTATGTGGTTCCAAGTAGTTTTGATGCATGATATAGGCTCTACGCACTTGTAGGAGTAGTTGCTATCAATTTTGTTGAGTTTGGTTCACTTTTATTTGAAGTTACTAAAAATTTCAGAATTTTTCAGAAAATAATGAAGAGATTTTTGAGGGGCTCATCGAGTCGAAGCTCGAAGGAAAAGCAAAATGAATAAGCAAAGAGGCCCAAATATAATCTGCCTGGCATCACAGAGGTTCGGTAGTGTGAATGGCCTTGTGATGATTTCTTAAGAGCAGCCAGGATTTATGATGATTTCTATGAATTGGCTGAGAATGCAAGCCTCACCGCCTTCCTCCATGACCAGCGCCAACAGTATCTCTTACTCACCAATATCTTTGTGCAAAACTTTCATTTCCATGCTAGGAGCTCACCACCTACGGTGGAGTTTTATTTATATGATGAGCATAAGGAGATGTCACTTCGTGATTTTTGTCGGGTTTGTTTGATCCCTTTTGAGGGCATCATAGACGAACCACATCGCGGCGATGTGGATGGGTTTATTGATACCATCACTGTAGGGGAAACGAGGAAGGTTCCGATGCACGAACTACTAGCATACACTTTCCTGTTCTACGATACTTTGCTATATTTGCTAGTAGATGATTAATTGGGCACGGGAACTGTGGAAACCTGAGTGCCCCTGATATTGTTATTTTGTGCCACGCCTTATTTCGCGATGATACATTCAGCATGGGTGCTATTATTGCAAACCGGTTAAATCTTAACCGTACTAAGGGCGCATCTTTGGAGGCATCTTCGCCTTGCGCCTAGCTGCACATTTTAACATACCTATTAGGCATTATGAGAAGGAAGAAAAATTGCTGCCTCCTGTTTATTTAGATTATAAGAGTATGGTAGCACACGATTTTATTGTTAAGAATAGGGAAAATGAGCTCAAATACAAATTGTTCTTCGATAAACATCATCCTGAGACTATTACCCTGCCTGCTCCTTCCTTGTTTGATTTATCTGCAGGCAAGTACCTTGTCCCGTTGGAGGCTATTCGCGCCTACCGGAGCCCTACATCAGCCATAGACCAGAGTCGGAACCACAAGTTGATCCTCCACGACATTCTAATTACCAGTGGGATCCGAAGATGATTGTGTGACAAGTCTTCTTCTTCGCAGTACGACCCCAACTATTACTATGGATATCCGCCAGGCTAACCGTGGCCATAGACCAACTTAGGCCAAAAGCCTAAGCTTGGGGGAGTACATATTTCCCACCGACATTACATTCATGTTCACACACTCATTGCTAGACGTCGGTGCTCATACTTTTTCACTTTAATATCCATGCTAGTTTATTTCTTTTTTATGCTTTCTTCTTGTGAGTTTCATAAACCTTAAGAAAAACCAAAAAAATTAGTTGTAGTTTTTAGTTAGTTCACTTTCCATGCTTGTAGTAGTAGTTAAAAAGAAAAGCCAAAAAGATTTCCTATTCTTCCTTTTGCTTGTTGGGAGCTTTCCCGTGTATATAGTTTTATTTCTTTTCTTTTCTTTGGGGGTAGATATGAGAAGACCATGATTAAATTGTTGAAGTGACTCATATATGCTTTATTGTTGATTTAACCAAGAGTCCATATAGCCTTGTCTTCTCCTGTTTATTGAATGCTTGCAGATTCCAGCTTAGTCCAATGCATGTGCAGTGTTATTATTATTCACATCATTCGGTCGTGCAAGTGAAAGGCAATTATGATGATATATGATGGACTGATTGAGATGGGAGAAGCTGGTATGAACTCGACCTCTCTTGTTTTTGTACATATGATTAGTTCATCGTTCCTGATTCAGCCAATTATGAATAAACATGTTTGCAATGAAAATTAGAGATTATAGTTGCTTATGCCATGCTTAATTAGCTAGGAGCTTATAATGGTTTACCTTGCGTGCCAACATGCTATTAAAATGGTTGTGATGTGGTATGATAGGGTGGTATCCTCTTTTGAACGATTTGAGTGGCTTGACTTGGCACATGTTCACGCATGTAGTTGAAACAAAATCAACATAGCCTCTACGATATTTATGTTCATGGTGCATTATATCCTACTCATGCTTGCATTCAGTGTTGATTAATTTTAATGCATGTTCATGACTGTTGTCGCTCTCTAGCTGGTCGCTTCCCAGTCTTTTTCTAGCCTTCACCTGTAATAAGTGGGAATACTACTTATGCATCCAATCTCATAAACCCCAAAGTTATTCCATATGAGTCCACCATACCTACCTATATACGGTATCTACCTGCCGTTCCAAGTAAATTTGTATGTGTCAAACTCTAAACATTCAAATAAATATCATGTTTTGTATGCTCGAATAGCTCATGTATCAACTAGGGATGTCTGTATCTTCCATGTTAGGCGGGTTATTCTCAAGAGGAGTGGACTCCGCTCCTCACTCATGAGAAAGTGGATGGTCACCGGGATGCCCAGTCCCATGCTTTATGCAAATCAAATCAAAATAATTGCAAACAAAACTCCCCCTGGGACTCTTGTTAGTTGGAGGCACTCGTTGTTTCGAGCAAGCCATGGATTGATGCTTGTTGGTGGAGGGGGAGTATAAACTTTACCATTCTGTTTGGGAACCGCCTATTATGTGTGTAGCATGGAAGATATCGTCATCTCTTGGTTGTTATGTTGACAATGAAAGTATACCTCTCAAAATATTATTCACCTCTATTTCAAAATCGAGTTCTGGCACCTCTACAAATCCCTGCTTCCCTCTGCGAAGGGCCTATCTATTTACTTTTATGTTGAGTCATCATCCTCTTATTAAAAAGCACCAGTTGGAGAGCACCTCTGTCATTTGCATTCATTACTATTAGTTTACATTGAGTATGACTTGACTGGATCTCTTTTACCATGAATTACAATGTCTTGTCAGTCCTTGATCTTTAAAAGTGCTCTGCATTTATTTTTTGCGGTCTCAAAAAGGGCTAGCGAGATACCATCTTGTTATATCATATTATGATTGTTTTGAGAAAGTGTTGTCATCCGAGATTTATTATTATTGCTCGCTAGTTGATTATGCCATTGATATGAGTAAACATGAAACCTACGCGTTATTGTGAATATGGTTAGTTTATAATCTTTGCTGAAAACTTGAATGTTGGCTTTACATATTTACAACAACAAGATCAAATAGTGTTTGTAAAAGTTTTTCTTTATCACTTTCAGTTTGTCAATTGAATTGCTTGAGGACAAGCAAAGGTTTAAGCTTGTGGGAGTTGATACGCCTCCGCCTTATCTACTTTTCCAAACACTTTGGCCCTTGCTTTGGACTCTAACTTGCATGATTTGAATGGAACCAACCCGGACTGACGTTATTTTCAGCAGAATTGCCATGGTGTTATTTTTGTGCAGAAACAATAGTTCTCGGAATGACCTGAAACTCCACAGAGCATATTTTTGGAAATAATAAAAAAATACTGGCAAAAGATCAAGGCCAGCGGGGCCCACACCCTATCCACGAGGGTGGGGGCGCGCCTGCCCCCCTGGGCGCGCCCCCCTACCTCGTGGGCCCCTGGAGCTCCTCCGACCTCAACTCCAACTCTATATATTCGTGTTCGGATAGAAAAAATAGAGGAGAAAGATTCATCGCGTTTTACGATACGGAGCCGCCGCCAAGCCCTAAACTCTCTCGGGAGGGCTGATTTGGAGTTCGTTCGGTGCTCCGGAGAGGGGAATTCGTCGCCATCGTCATCATCAACCATCCTCCAGCACCAATTTCATGATGCTCACCGTCGTGCGTGAGTAATTCCATCATAGGCTTGCTGGACGGTGATGGGTTGGATGAGATTTATCATGTAATCGAGTTAGTTTTGTTAGGGTTTGATCCCTAGTATCCACTATGTTCTGAGATTGATATTGCTATGACTTTGCTATGCTTAATGGTTGTCACTAGGGCCTGAGTGCCATGATTTCAGATCTGAACCTATTATGTTTTCATGAATATATGTGAGTTCTTGATCCTATCTTGCAAGTCTATAGTCACCTACTATGTGTCATGATCCGGCAATCCCGAAGTGACAATAATCGATCGGGACCACTTCCGATGATGATCGTAGTTTGAGGAGTTCATGTATTCACTATGTGTTAATGATTTGGTCTGGTACTCTATTAAAAGGAGGCCTTAATATCCCTTAGTTTCCACTAGGACCCCGCTGCCACGGGAGGGTAGGACAAAAGATGTCATGCAAGTTCTTTTCCATAAGCACGTATGACTATTCGGAATACATGCCTACATTACATTGATGAATTGGAGCTAGTTCTGTGTCACCCTATGTTATCACTGTTACATGATGAACCACATCCGGCATAATTCTCCAACACCGATCCATTGCCTACGAGTTTTCCATATATCGTTCTTCACTTATTTACTTTTCCGCTGCTATTGTTACAATCACTACAAAATATCAAAAACATTACTTTTTCTATCGTTACCTTTTGCTACCATTACCACTACTATCATATTACTTTGCTACTAAATACATTGCTGCAGATATTAAGTTTCCAGGTGTGGTTGAATTGACAACTCAGCTGCTAATACTTGAGAATATTCTTTGGCTCCCCTTGTGTGGAATCAATAAATTTGGGTTGAATACTCCACCCTCGGAAACTGTTGCGATCCCCTATACTTGTGGGTTATCACCGAGCGATACGCATTTCTCTCGTACACGTACGCGCATGGGTGCGAGGCGTTGGGCTCTAACTGAACCCGATCGAGGCACTGGGCTCTAACTAAACCCGAGCGATTGCACTAGCTATGTTACAGAACCCGAGCGATCAATCCCTTGCTGTTAACTGAACCCGAGTGATTCCTTCGCTAATGCTGCTAACTGAAGACGATCAATGCTGCCTCTGGATGAACAGTGAGGGTTGTTGGGGGGTTTGGATGAACAGTTCCATGTGGGGGGTTGGATGAAGAGGACCCTGTGTTAGTAGAGGTTGTTGTCGCTGGATGAACAGTACCTCGATTGATCGAGCCGGTGGATGAACAGGACCCCGTGGAGGGGTGGATGAACAGGACCCCGTGGAGGGCTGGTTGAACAGTAGCTGGTGGAGGGCTGGATGAATAGTAGCCCGTGGAGGGGTGGTTGAACAGGACCCCATGGAGAGGGCCGGTTGAACAGTAGCCGGTGCAGGAGCGCGCGGTGGAGGCTGGAGGAGGTCGACGGTGGAGATGAACAGTATCCCGTGGAGTCCCGTTTTGCGGTACGCCACACCCCTCCCGATGAACAGGACCCCCGTTTTGACCGTAGCGCTCCAACAGAAGTCCGTTTCCTCTGTTTTGTAGTACGCCACACCCCTCCCGATCTATAGGAACTCGTTTCCACCGTAGGAGGTCCGTTTCCTCCGTTTTGCGGTACACCAGACCCCTTCCGATGAACAGGATCCCGTTTCGACCGTGGCCGGTCGAACACAAGGCCGTTTCCTCCGTTCTATGGTACGCCAGGCCACGTTTCCATCGACTGTTCCGTCCAAGCCGGTTGGCTCCCGATGAACATGACGACGCATTCTGTTCTGACCCAGCCGGTTGCCTCCCCATGAACATGATGACGGCACAGCTTCTCCGTTCTGGCCCAGCCATGTACACAAGCCCTGGTCGTACGTATGCGCGAGTAGGCATTTGAGTCCCCGCCCGTATGTACACGTTCGCGACTAGAATGACAATGCTACGTACACTTTGACCAGGTGGGTCCGACTGTGAGGCACTTCCTTGTGTACGAAGATGTAGTTGGTGGGTCCCAGCAGTCAGGGTGTGAATCATTTTTTTTTGCCCGTAATATGGATGCACTTCCTTGCGTGCGAAGATGTAGCTAGTGGGTCCCAGCAGTCAGGGGGAAACATTTTTTTTGCGAAATACGGTAGCCCATCTGGTGGGTCCCTGCTGTCAGGTGGAGGAATCATTATTTTGTACGTAATAAGGAGGCATTTCCTTGTGTGCGGCCATGGACCCAGCTGTCAGCCTCTCCATGTACAGTCCACGTCCGATGGATGTCATTCGTTGACCACGTTGACCACAGTGCGCCAAGAGCACTAGGAAGGGAACGGCACGGAGCCAGGGAAGACTCAGCAGTGGTTGCCCACATGGTGGGGAGTACGAGGGTTTACTGGTCTGGCTGCCGTCATCGAAAAATAATAGGAGGTGTGGGTGAGTAGAGGAATGGCCTGGCCAGCAATGGAGTAGGGTGGGGCGGTGCGGCCTGTGCAGCAGCACAGCCGGCCACGGGAGGCGGGAGCAAGCAGTCTCACCGGTGCTGGTTTGGGCGGATGAAGCAAGAAGACCAGAGGTTGAAGAAGCACTACGGCCATTGGATGGACATCATACGGTCTCTGTAGCTAGAATCGTTTATATTGACTAAGTTGACAAAGCCCTTGGTACGCGTCAACTTAATAGGCCCACGGGCCAGCCTCCGAAATGGTGTGCCCATATGTCAGGAGGAGGAATAATTTTTTGGGCGGCTGAAGCTAGAATATCCGAGATTAAAGAAGAAGCACGACATCTGTTGGATGGACATCCAACGGCCACTGCTGCTAGAACTGTGTGTTGACTATAAGTTGACAAAACCTTGCATACGCGTCAACTTACTTTTTTAGGGGACACATCAACTTAGTAGGCCCACAAGTGTGTGGCAGAGAACTTATATCCCATTTGCGATTTGCAAGAATGTACAACCCATTTTTGAATTCTAATGGAATTTACTACAGCTCATTTATAGTTTGTTTAAAAGTACAACCCATTTTCTAGCTAGGACAACGATTAATAATTTCAACCAACCGTTCAAAACAGAATTCAATAAAAATTTCCCACATTTTGATGGGATCCGAAATATTTTTATCCCGAAATTTCTAGTCAGATTAAATACAATTTCAATATAAATTTGTATTACGTAAAAATTCCAACGAAACATTGCGCGCGCAAGAATTAATGAAATTAAAATTTTCAAAATCCAAAAAGAAATATAAACTAGTTACGTGTTTGGTGCATTTTTATAGTTACTGCGCAGTTTTTATAATGGCATCCCATTTATTATTTTTTAAAGCTCATTCCCTTGTTAAGCCTAATGCATCCCTCCTTGGAAAGATTTACAGCGTAATGGGGCGGAGAATAACAAGTTGACCTTGTCTGGGTATTCCTCAAGAAAAGTATAGCTGGGCTAGCCATTTTCAGCTTGAAAAAAATTAATATCTGGGCTAGATATCTGGCCTGGGCTAGATGGGCCATAGCCTGCCCAGTTAATACCCTCCTCTCCTCTGAACAACAACGAAAACATCGCTCAAGAAAAACTCTACAGTGCTCACACCTCAAAAACACAAATACTGCTCGAGCTGCTTGGTCCCATCTGTCGGCCGCTCCTTGTGCAATTATCTCGTTGATTGACTACATAGGTTGACAATGGTGTGGGATCATGATGTCAGGAAACCAGGAGGAAGCAAAAAATATTATAGTTGTATCTAATAAGGAGGCACTTGCGTACGTGTGGCTATGGCCCTGGTGGGTCCCCACTGTCATCCTCTCCAAGTAAAGTCATCTCCTCATTCCTCATGTCCATTGACCATGCTGATAACGCGAGACGGCGGTGCCACAGCGAGCGCAACAACTCGAAGGACGACGGAGAGGGCCTCGCGGGCCCTACGGATGGTCCGATACAACGCCCGCTGCTCATTCGGGAAGCCAGGATCATATGGCCACATGTCCGCGACGGCATTGTCGTTCGCTTGTTCACCAGTGCTCGTTGAGGAGGCGGAGGTTGCAGCATAGGTCCTCCTGCGCTGGTAGCTCTTCCGCCATTAGGGCATCGAAATGCGGCCGCACCTGCTCTATGGTGACCACGGCATGAACTGGCTTGGACAGTGGCGCCGGCTCCTGGTCGGAAGCTACGTCCATCGTCTGATTGTCGACGCTCAGCTCGGCGAGCTCGCTGGCGAGCCAGCATGTCCGGCTGCTGGACCGACCCGCTGCCAAGCACGAGTCTGACTGCCGTGGCCCACCCAAACCGCCTCCCTCGCCCGTGCGCACTTTCCGCCCGAAACGGTCAGCGCCGCCCGCCCTACTTCCTGGTGCAGGCGATTGCTTCGCCTTCAAACGACACAAGTGTCGTCCGTCCGTCCGTCTGCCGCTCACATTAAGAGAGAATTCCATATTTAACACTCGCTGAAATTTTTGTGCCCTATTTAACACCGTAAATTTTTTTCTTCCTTATCTAACAACAATGCTAAAATTTGTTCCCTTTGTGACACTTCCGTCTATTTTGAGTACTAACGGTGTTAAATGGTACATGAAAAGATGATATTACCCCTAATGCAACTTGTGATCAAAATCATTCACATGGGGATCAATAACTTTTCCTGCTGTTAATTGCAAAACTGGGCAGAACTTTCCTTGTAAACATGCAATTCTGGACAGTTTTTTATTTCGAAATTTAATTCAAAATTGTGCAGAACCTGTGACACAATTCATATGTATATTGTTCAACACACACCTTTCAAATTTGCCAATGGCATGAGGCACTCCATATACATCCAGACTCACATCCAAGTACACATATATGACTCACATATATCATGCGTATACATCATATTAGCAACCCAAAAGTGGCTCACATCATACCCAGGGTCACATACATTACTCCAAGTCCACACATACATCATATTAGCAACCCAAAAGTGGCTCACATCATACCCAGGTTCACATACATTACTCCAAGTCCACACATACATCATATTAGCAACCCAAAAGTGGCTCGCATCCTACCCAGGTTCACATACATTACTCCAAGTCCACACATACATCATATTAGCAACCCAAAAGTGGCTCACATCATACCCAGGTTCACATACATTACTCCAAGTCCACACATACATCATATTAGCAACCCAAAAGTGGCTCACATCATACCCAGGTTCACATACATTACTCCAAGTCCACACATACATCATATTAGCAACCCAAAAGTGGCTCACATCATACCCTGATTCACATACATTACTCCAAGTCCACACATACATCATATTAGCAACCCAAAAGTGGCTCACATCATACCCAGGTTCACATACCTTACTCCAAGTCCACACAACATGACATGAGCAGCAACAAAAGTGACATTAAGTGAAAGAAATTAGATGGAGTTCACAAGCTGAGCCGCCTTTTGCTTCTTGTGCCCATTGCAGGGCTAGTTGGGTAAGCTCTTTTGCTTCTAGTGCCCATTGCAGGGCTGTCAAATGGAACCATCAGATTGTTTTGATCCTTTTTAGCAAGCTCCATCTTCCTTGTGGCCCTTAAAATAACAACATGGCTGTCAAATTATTGTAGTGCATGTATGACAACAATACATATGGATATATTTGATACATGTATGGCAGCAAACAACAATATCAACTATGCATAATATGTGATATTAAAATCCAGAAACAGAAAAGGTCACCTTTTCCCCCCTTTTGCATTTTTCTTGTTTGTAGTCTCCAATGTTTGGTTATGCTTTCCCTTCCTCTTGGTTGTAGTTTCCAAGTTTTGGCTATGGATTGCATGAATACATACAAATCGAACTCAGTTTTCGTTTGGCACAAATAAAAACTCAGTTATTATTTGGAACAAGCATTGGTGTAGAATAGGTAACCTTGGTGGAAAATACATAGCGGCTGTCGGCGCGTCATCACCTCTTGGCACAATGGATGACTCGGATGTTTTAGTAGTCTTCCTCCTCTTCTTTGGTGGTTCTCTACACAAGAAATGAGAAAGTAGTGAACATTCATAGGTGATTACAAACAATAATGCAAGAAAGTAGTTAACATGCAATAGGAGAGTAGAATGGATAGTTGATTACCTCACAGCCATGAAAGCAGCAATGTCATCTTTGTTACCCTTCTTGCACTTATGCCAATGGTGCCCGTATTCCTTGCAAATAGGGCACAAGTGCTGGCCACTTTTCCTCTTTTTCTCACCACAACCCTTATGCCTCTCAGTTTGGGGCCGACCAGCTACAGCTTTTAACAAGGGTGGATGCATGAAGAATCCATGGTTAGATTCAGGCCACTGGGTCTTGTCACACATAGCAGGGATTAGTTGGCCATAAGCTGCCCTAAACATGTCAATGGAGTAATATGAGTCCACATAATTCTGTATATGTGCATTGACAAGTGATGTGATGAATGCTAGAGCATGCTTGCAAGGAAGGCCGGAAACTTGCCATTGTCTACAAGAACATGTGTTGTCATGCAAGTTGACGACAAACCTAAACCCGCTGCCTCCCAATTGAGTAACTTCAGCAACTTCTTCTGCGCTTTCTACCACCTCCAAGTTTAACTCTCTACTCTTTGCATTCAACTTCTTCATTATGTGGGGCAAAATTAATAAGCCAGCTAACTTCTTTGCTACTTTTCTCCTTCGATTCCACATGATCATAATCATCTGCCTAAGCTTGTCCATTAAGTCATCCAAGTTGAAGGACTTGTGGTGCTTAATCCATTTATTGAAGCACTCTGCCAGGTTGTTGGTTACATAGTCCACCTTACAAATGGTTGAGAACTGACTCCTAGTCCACAACCTAGTGTGCCACTTCCTAAGTTATGTAGTTGTCGCTGGCTTTGCTGTCTCCATTGCAACCCAATTTTTCTCAAATATATACTTGTTCCATGAGTAAGCAGCAGCCCAAAGATGGTCATCAAATACCTTTCCGTGATACTTTTTCTTGAAGTTTGACACCAAGTGAAACATGCATTCCCTAAGTTCTACCTCTGGGAAAACTTCCTTTACCCCTGTCATCACCGCCTGCCCAGCATCAGTGCTTACGGCTAAACCCCTTGGCGATCCTATGGCTTGCCTAAGCAATTGCATGAACCAGATCCAGTTCTCATTTGTTTCGGAATCAAAAATTCCAAAACAAAGTGGATACATCCAATTATGGCCATCTACAGCAGTAGCACTGGCTAGCTGCCCCTTAAACCTGCCTGTTAAGAATGTGCTATCTACTGCCAAATACGGTATGCAACCACTAAGGAATCCATCTATGCAAGGTTTCAAAGCAAAGAAGAACCTTCTAAACCTGATTTTTTTTCTTTTATAGTGTAATGATCAATCTGCACTATGCTACCAAGGCAAGATATTTCAACTTGCGCTTTAAACCTATACAAATTGTCAAAGCTGCTATCCCAATCACCATATAGTTCTTTCAGAGCTAGCTTCTTACCCATATATACCCTCTTGTAGTGGATGTCAACCTTGTGGTGTTCTTTAATCTTTTTGCGCAATGCCTTCGCTCCGAGAGTAGCATCTTCAATCAGCCAATCCTTCACCTTATCACATATCCAAAACTTGGTTGCATTCTTCATCTTCTTTTTCCTTCTTGTACTAGAGCAATCATGACCACATGGGTTTTTCTTCACCTTAAAAAGAGAGATAGAGGTAATTAGCTAAAAACACTTGACAATTATGCAATAAATGTTCACAAATGAATAGAGTTAAACAATTACCATTACAGTACACTTATCCTCCATCGTAGAAGCATGTATCCTCCATGGACAATTATCAGCATCTTGTCTTGAACAATAGCCCCTAAACCGATGAGGTGTACTATACTCGGTATTATACTCAAATTCATGTTTGATTGCATGCTGAGAAAGTGCCAACTTGAACTCTTTCATGCTGGGATATGTAAAGCCTTTTGTCATTGGAGGGTCTAATTTGTCATACTCTACATGTGGAGTATGCTCTGCCTCATGGCACTCCTCATCCTCCTCTACTTCATCATCCTCTACTTCAGACTCCCCTACTTCATCGTCCTCTACTTCAGACTCCTCTACTTCAGACGCCTCTACTTCATCATCCTTTTCTTTATTACGATAAAGAACCACATCTAAGGGCATAGGTTCGTCCACTTCATACATATTCTCCTCATCAACACCAACATGCTCATTCTCAGGTCTTGGGTTGCGAAGGTAAGTATCATCCTCATGTTCTATATTGCTGTTAGGTTCATCCCACCTGGTGATAGGCTCATATGGTTCCGAGGGATCACAATATGCAATAATCATATGCAGCATCTTTGTCTCCGAGTGTTTTACAAACATAATCATCAAATCTTGGTCAGATTTTACTTCTGGACAGTTTTTAAGAGCATAGTCATAATATTGCACATGTGCAACTTCCAAATAACGCGGCGGGTACTGCTCTACAATTGACTCGACCAAATCCTTATAATTTGTCAAGTCACAATCGATAACCTTCTCAAAACAAAAACATCTTATGACCTTTCGAGCTTTCTTTGGATTGCCAAACAATTTAATTTTGAGCAAATAACTCGAATTTGGATCCATCCTGTGAATTAAAAGACAACTTTAAACTTTGCTTTAAACCTATACATGAGTATTGCTAGACAATCTGATCATTAACAGAAATTAAGTGAAAAGATCTCTTCCTCAAATACATAGCTACACAAACTAGCACAATCTATGCATGATAATTGCTACTAGATGGACTGGCCCTTACCCATCTGGACACGCCCATGTTGCTGGCGGCAACTGAGTACCTCCCTGGCCTGAAGCTGCTGCCATGAACGACCCAGCCGTGCCCTCGCCAGAGACCCCATCCACTGCCGCGCCCTGGCCCGAGCCAGCTGTAGCCGAGCCACCGGCCAGGCCCGAGCCAGCTGTAGCCGAGTCTCCGGCCTGGCCCGATGCTGGCTCAACCCCACCGCAGCCCGAGGCTAGCCCGACGCCGTGGATTGACCTAACCTCAGCCCCGCCGGCGCCATCGGCAAGCACGTCCGCAGCCGCGCCATGACCATCGTTCGCAGCCGCGCCATGGCCGTCGTCCGCGGCACTGTCTCCATCTATAGAACTGCCGCCATCCATAGCCCTCCGTCGCCGCCCCTAGGTCTAGGAGGTTCGCCGCCGCCGCCGCCTCTAGGGTTGGGAAGAAAGGGGATGAGAAGAGTCGGGTCGGGAGAGAATAGAGAGACCGGTTTGGTCTCTGGTTTTCTTTTTCCTCAAAGGGGTAATTTCGTCCAACGAGAAAATACTGACATCAGTCAATCCAGATCTTAACGGCATATGCTAACGGACTTGACGGAAGTGTTAGAAAGGGAAAAAAATTACACTTGGTGTTATTTAGGGAAGAAAATTTATTGGAGTGTTAAATAGGGAACCAATATTTAAAACAGTGTTATATAAGGAATTTTCTCTCACATTAATGATATGCGGTTGCGAGGCAGCTACTCCGGCGCCACATGTCTGTCCCTCCGTCGCCCACCATTGCTATATAAACTGCTACGCCGGCCATAGCCGCAGTCATCCGCCTCAGTTCCCTTTCTCCTGTCCACTCCACTACTGCACACCATGGCTTCCTCATGCTCCAACGCTCTTCAGGACAGGCGGACGATGAACCACAAGGAGATGGCAGCCATTGCTACCGACTGGCTGTCCGGCAGGCAGCCAGAGGACAACGATGTCCCAATGGATAACTTAGTAGTCGATGATCCGACGCCAACCCCCTCCTCCGTGCCATCGTCACTGGTGCATTGCACCATGACCATGGGCGAGTTTCGTGCCCAATACATGGACACGGTGAGGCGAAGCGTGAGGAGCAGTTCCGGGAGGCGCAGGCCGATGCCGCCTACAACCACCATCTCCTCTAGGAGTACGTGCAGGAAAAGGAGCAGATCGCCGTGGAGCAGGCAGAGCAGGAGGCGCTGCTCGACTCGTACCGCTCCGCCCGCGAGGGCTGCCTCGAGCGCTGGCGGTACCGCATGCATGTGGTGGAGGCTGCGACTGCCTACAAAGAGGCCGATGAAGCGGGCGAGGCGCTGTTTGGCGAGACCGAGGACGAGGCAGAGGACAATGCCGACTCCGACAAGTCCCCGCTCTGCTGGCGTCGATGAGGCCTTGCTCCGTCGAGGCACCGCGGCACCAACAACGAGGCAGAGGACACCGCCGGCTCTGCCGAGGCCCCACCCTGCCGGCACCGAGGCGGAGGGCCTCGCCGGCTTCGGCGAGGCCCTACTCCGCTGTGGCCCCGCCCCGCCAACAACGAGGCAGAGGACATCGCCGGCTCAGCCGAGGCCCCCCTGCCGGCAATGAGGGGGAGGATTTCCCTCGCTCCGCCGAGGCGCCGCCCCGCCGGCAACGAGACAAAGGACATCGCCGGCTCCGTCGAGGCCCGCCCCGCTAACAACGAGGCCGTGCCACACAGAAAACGAGGAACAATAGAAAACGGTAGGTCGCCGCCGCTCGGGTCCAAGTAAGGCCACTGCTGCTACCCTCCGGTTAGGCCAAGCTAGGCGGGTTGACCATTGACGGACGATTAGCTTCTTGGCACCGTCGTGGAGTCGGAGAGCTATGTTGGAGAAGGACGCTGCTTCAGTTAATTAACTGCTGGTGCAGTTGGGTCACTGACACGTGGGACCAATCGGCATCTGGGCCACATGTCAGTTACGCAACTGCACCAGCGGTTAAGTCACTGAAGCTCAGTCCGCTGGAGAATAAGCTTCTGTTCGGCTCAGCCGGACACAGTGGGTAGATTAGGTTAATTAATTATACCTCCAGCGCACCCCTTTTAGTTGAAGAATGTATGAAATGTAATGAAATCCGGCATGTTTATATGAAATCCGACCATGTATGAATGAATTTAGTTCGATTAGTTCGAATTCCTGTATCACTGGCATTGGATGAACATGCAAAACAATACATACTAGGATTATTCCTAGGGTGATCACTGATAGCCCACAAGTATAGGGGATCGCAACAGTTTTCGAGGGTAGAGTATTCAACCCAAATTTATTGATTCGACACAAGGGGAGCCAAAGAATATTCTCAAGTATTAGTAGCTGATTTGTCAATTCAACCACACCTAGAAACTTAATATCTGCAGCAAGGTATTTAGTAGCAAAGTAATATGATAGTAGTGGTGACGGTGGCAAAAGGTAACGGTAGCAAAAGTAATGTTTTGGGGTTTTGTAGTGATTGTAACAGTAGCAGCGGAAAAGTAAATAAGCAAAGAACAATATATGGAGAGCTCGTAGGCAATGGATCGGTGATGGAGAATTATGTCGGATGTGATCGATCATGTAACAGTTATAACATAGGGTGACACAGAAGCTCCAGTTCATCAATGTAATGTAGGCATGTATTCCGAATATAGTCATATGTGCTTATGAAAAAGAACTTGCATGACATCTTTTGTACTACCCTACCATGGCAGCGGGGTCCTATTGGAAACTAAGGGATATTAAGGCCTCCTTTTTAATAGAGTATCGGACCAAAGCATTAACACATAGTGAATACATGAACTCCTCAAAGTACGGTCATCACCGGTAAGTATCCCGAGTATTGTCACTTCGGGGTTAACGGATCATAACACATAATAGGTGACTATAGACTTGCAAGATAGGATCAAGAACTAACATATATTAATGAAAACATAATAGGTTCAGATCTGAAATCATGGAACTCGGGCCCTAGTGACAAGCATTAAGCATAGCAAAGTCATAGCAACATCAATCTCAGAACATAGTGGATACTAGGGATCAAACCCTAACAAAACTAACTCGATTACATGATAAATCTCATCCAACCCATCACCGTCCAGCAAGCCTACGATGGAATTAGTCACGCACGGTGGTGAGCATCATGAAATTGGTGATGGAGGAAGGTTGATGATGACGATGGCGACGGATTCCCCTCTCCGGAGCCCCGAACGGACTCCAGATCAGCCCTCCCGAGAGAGTTTAGGGCTTGGTGGCGGCTCTGTATCGTAAAACACGATGAATCCTTCTCTCTGATTTTTTTCTCCCCGAACACGAATATATGGAGTTGGAGTTGAGGTCGGTGGAGCGTTAGGGGGCCCACGAGGCAGGGGGCGCGCCCAGGGGGTAGAGCGCGCCCCCCACCCTCGTGGACAGGGTGTGGGCCCCTGGCGTGGATCTTTCTTCCAGTATTTTCTATATATTCCAAAAATAATCTCCATTGATTTTCAGGTCATTCCGAGAACTTTTATCTCTGCACAAAAATAACACCATAGCAATTCTGCTGAAAATAGCGTCAGTCTGGGTTAGTTCCATTCAGATCATGCAAGTTAGAGTCCAAAACAAGGGCAAAAGTGTTTGGAAAAGTAGATACGACGGAGACGTATCAACTCCCCCAGGCTTAAACCTTTGCTTGTCCTCAAGCAATTCAGTTGATAAACTGAAAGTGATAAAGAAAAACTTTTACAAACTCTGTTTGCTCTTGTTGTTGTAAATATGTAAAGCCAGCATTCAAGTTTTCAGCAAAGATTATGAACTAACCATATTCACAATAACACTTAGGTCTCATGTTTACTCATATCAATGACTTAATCAACTAGCGAGCAATAATAATAAATCTCGGATGACAACACTTTCTCCAAATAATCGTGATATGATATGACAAGATGGTATCTCGCTAGCCCTTTCTGAGACCGCAAAACATAAATGATGAGCACCTTTAAAGATCAAGGGCTTACTAGACATTGTAATTCATGGTAAAAGAGATCCAGTCAAGTCATACTCAATGTAAACTAACAGTAATGGATGCAAATGACAGCGGTGCTCTCCAACTGGTGCTTTTTAATAAGAGGATGATGACTCAACATAAAATTAAATAGATAGGCCCTTCGCAGAGGGAAGCAGGGATTTGTAGAGGTGCCATAGCTCGGTTTTGCAATAGATATGAATAATATTTTGAGCGGTATACTTTCATTGTCAACATAACAACCGAGAGATATCGATATCTTCCATGCTACACACATTATAGGCGGTTTCGAAATAGAATGGTAAAGTTTATACTCCCCCTCCACCAACAAGCATCAATCCATGGCTTGCTGGAAACAACGATTGCCTCCAACTAACAACAATTCTGGGGGAGTTTTGTTTGCTGTTATTTTTATTTGATTTGCATAATGCATGGGACTGGGCATCCCAGTGACCAGCCATTTTCTCGTGAGTGAGGAGCGGAGTCCACTCCTCTTGAGAATAACCCGCCTAGCATGGAAGATACAGACAGCCCTAGTTGATACATGAGCTATTCGAGCATACAAAACAGAATGTTTATTTGAAGGTTTAGAGTTTGGCACATACAAATTTACTTGGAACGGCGGGTAGATACCGTATATAGGTACGTATGGTGGACTCATATGGAACAACTTTGGGGTTTTTGGATTTGGATGCACAAGCAGTATTCCCGCTTAGTACAAGTGAAGGCTAGAAAAAGACTGGGAAGCGACCAGCTAGAGAGTGACAACAGTCAAGAACATGCATTAAAGTTAATCAACACTGAATGCAAGCATGATTAGGATATAATGCACCATGAACATAAATATCATAGAGGCTATGTTGATTTTGTTTCAACTACATGCGTGAACATGTGCCAAGTCAAGCCACTCGAATCATTCAAAAGAGGATACCACCCTACCATACCACATCACAACCATTTTAATAGCATATGTTGGCACGCAAGGTAAACCATTATAAACTCCTAGCTAATTAAGCATAGTATAAGCAACTACAATCTCTAATTGTCATTGCAAACATGTTTCTTTCATAATAGGCTGAATCAGGAACGATGAATTAATCATATTTACAAAAACAAGAGAAGTCGAGTTCATACTAGCTTTTCTCATCTCAATAAGTTCATCATATAATCATCATTATTGCCTTTCACTTGCATGACCAAATAGTGTGGAAAATAATAATAGTGCACGTGCATTGGACCAAGCTGGAATCTGCAAGCATTCAATTCAAGAGAGAAGACAAGGTAATATGGGCTCTTTGTTAGGTCAACAATAATGCATATGAGAGTCACTCAACATTTTAATCATGGTCTTCTCCTCTCGACCCCCAAAGAACAAGAAAAGAAATAAAACTATTTACACGGGAAAGCTCCCAACAAGCAAAATAAGAACGAGAAATCTTTTTGGGTTTTCTTTTTAGTTATTACTACTACATGCATGGAAAGTAAACTAGCTAAAAGCAACAACTAATTATTTTTCTGGTTTTTCTTAAGGTTTATTAAACACACAAGAAGAAAGCATAAAAAGGGAAATAAACTAGCATGGATATTACAATGAAAAAGTATGAGCAGCGACAACTAGCATGAGTGTGTGAACGGGAATGTAATGTCGGTGAGAGATACGTACTCCCCCAAGCTTAGGCTTTTGGCCTAAGTTGGTCTATGGCCATGACTGGACTGGCGGATATCCAAAGTAATAGTTGGGGTCGTACTGAGAAGGAGCATCGGGTTGCCACTGGTTGGCGATCTCCTCCGGATCCCACTGGTAAACAGACTATCGTGAAGGAACAAATTGTGGTTCCAGATCTGGCTTTGTAGCTGGTGTGGGGTTTCGGTAGGCGTGAATGGCCTCTGGCGGACCAAGGTACT
Organism: Triticum dicoccoides; assembly: GCF_002162155.2. NCBI lineage: Eukaryota > Viridiplantae > Streptophyta > Magnoliopsida > Poales > Poaceae > Triticum > Triticum dicoccoides. Next base: position 520,056,621 of record NC_041386.1, read on the forward strand.
TGCCTGCAGATATGTCAAACAAAGAAGGAGCAGGCAAAGTGATAGTCTTAGGGTGATTTTTATCAAAAATCAGCTTGTATTTAAACATCTTTTCCTTATTCTTAACGATAAAATCATGTGCTACCATACTCTTATAGTCTACAAAAACAGGAGGCAGCAACTTTTCTTCTTTTTCATAATGTCTAATAGGTATGTTAAAATGCGCAGCGAGGCGTGAGGCAAAGATACCTCCCAAGATGGGGCCCTTAGTACAGTTAAGATTTAACCGCTTTGCAACAATAGCACCCATACTAAATGTGTCATCACGGAACAAGGCATGGCACAAAATAACAATATCAGGGGCACTAAGGTTGCCATAGTTTCCGCGAACAATTAAGCATCTACTAGCAAATATTGCAAAGTAACGTAAATCTGGAAAATGTATGCTAGTAATTCTTGCATCGGAAACCTTCCTCGTTTCCCCTACAACAATTGTATCAATAAACCCTTCCACATCATCGCGATGTGGTTCCTCTACACTGCCCTCAAAAGGGATCAAACAAACCAGACAAAAATCACGAAGTGACATCTCCTTATGCTCTTCATATAAATAAAATTCCACCGAAGGTGGTGAGCTCCTAGCATGGAAATGAAAGTTTTGCACAAAGATATTGGTGAGTAAGAGATACTATTCGCGTTGGTCGTGGAGGAAGGCGGTAAGGCCTGTATTCTCACCCAACTCATAGAAATCATCATAAATCCCGGTTGCTCTCAAGAAATCATCACAAGGCCATTCACAAGGCCGAACCTCCATGGTGCGAGGGAGCTTATACTTGGGCCTCTTATCCTCCTCACTTTGCTTATCCTTCGAGCTTCAGCTTGATGAGCCCCTCAAAAATCTCTTCATCTTTTTCTGAAATTTTCTGAAATTTTTAGCAACTCAAAAATAAAAGTGAACCAAACTCAACAAAATAGATAGCAACTACCCCTACAAGTGCCTACAGGCTATATCATGCATTAAAACTACTTTTGATCATATAAATCTGGCATGCAAGCTCAGGAACAACGTCACCTAGGCAGCAAAAATTTGCAATGAATAAAGCACTAGTACAAAAACTAATTGGACCATTTGAGGAGTCACATACCAAAGAACAATCCCCCAAAGTTGTTTTGTGAATGGAGCTTTGAGCTAGGAGATCAAAAATGGCAGCAAAATGAGCACTCGGGTTTGAGCTAGCTAGTGATTTTTTGGGAGGAAGAAGGAGTGTGTGGTAGCTGGAATAAGTGGAGGGGGCACCATGGGCCCAAGAGGCAGGGGGTGCGCCCAGGGGGTGGGTGCGCCCTAGACCCTCGTGGCCAGGTGCTTGCTCCCCTGGTGTGTTCTCAGTGCCAGATATTCTCAAATATTCTAGAAAAAATCATATTTAATTTTCAGGGCATTTGGAGAACTTTTATTTTCGGGGTATTTTTTATTGCACGGATAATTCAGAAAACACACAGAAAACACTATTTTTCTTTATTTAATATAAATAACAGAAAGTAAAAGGAGGGTACAGAGAGTTGTGTTTTCTAAATTCATCCATCTCATGCTCATCAAAAGGAATCCACTAACGAGGTTGATCGGGTCTTGTTAACAAACTCATTTCAAATAACATGAAATCGGAGAATTTCGAATAACACTAGGTTACTTCAACGGGGATATGCACATCCCCAACAATAAGAATATCATATTTTTTCTTGACAGTAGGAAGAGAAATTCAAAACCTCCACTAGTGATTGTTGAAATTTTCCAATAGAATTGATACTGTGGACTTAAGGTTGTTTCCTCGGAAAGTGTACAGTATGCTCATTACCATTAACATGAAAAGTAAAATTGCCTTTGGTGCAATAAGTAACAGCCCCTGCAGTATTCAAAAAGGGTCTTCCAAGAATAATAGACACACTATCGTCCTCGGGAATATCAAAAATAATAAAGTCTGTTAAAATAGTAACGTTTGCAACCACAACAGGCACATCCTCACAAATACCGATAGGTATGACAGTTGATGTGTCATCCATTTGCAAAGATATTTCAGTAGGTGTCAACTTATTCAAATCAAGTCTACGATATAAAGAGAGAGGCATAACACTAACACCGGCTCCAAGATCACATAAAGTAGTTTTAACATAGTTTCTTTTAATGGAGCATGGTATAGTTGGTACTCCTGGATCTCCAAGTTTCTTTGGTATTCCACCCTTAAAAGTATAATTAGAAAGCATGGTGGAAATTTCAGCTTCTGGTATCTTTCTCTTATTTGTAACTATATCCTTCATATATTTAGCATAAGGATTCATTTTAAGCATATCAGTCAAACGCATACGCAAAAAGATAGGTCTAATCATTTCAGGAAAGTGCTCAAAATCCTCATCATCCTTTTTATTGGATGGTTTAGGAGGAAAAGGCTTGGGTTTCTGAACCCATGGTTCTCTTTCTTTACCGTGCTTCCTAGCAACAAAGTCTCTGTTATCATAACGTTGATTCTATGATTGTGGGTTATCAAGATCAACAACAGGTTCAATTTCTACATCATTATTATTGCTAGGTTGAGCATCAACATGAACATCATCATTAACATTATCACTAGGTTCATGTTCATTACCAGATTGTGTTTCAGCATCAGAAATAGAAATATCATTGGGATTCTCAGGTGTGTCAATAACAGGTTCACTAGAAGCATGCAAAGTCCTATCATTTTTCTTTTTCTTCCTTTTAGAAGGACTAGGTGCATCAATATTAATTCTCCGAGAATCTTGCTCAATTCTCTTAGGGTGGCCCTCAGGATACAAAGGTTCCTGAGTCACTTTACCTCCTCTAGTTGCAACTCTAACAGCAAAGTCATTATTCTTACTATTCAATTCATTGAGCAAATCATTCTGAGCTTTAAGTACTTGTTCTACTTGAGTGGTGACCATAAAAGCATGTTTACTAATAAGTTTAAGTTCACCTTTGACATTAGCCATATAATCACTCAAGTGTTCAATCAGATAAGCATTGTGTTTCAGTTGTCTACCAAAATAAGCATTAAAATATTCTTGCTTAACCATAAAGTTATCAAATTCATCCAAATATTGGCTAGCAAACTTAGCAGGAGGGATTTCAGCTTTATCATATCTATAGAGAGAATTTACCTTTACTACCTGTGTTGGGTTAACGAGACCGTGTGTTTCCTCAATAGGTGATGAATTAAGACCATGTATTTCTTCAACAGGAGGTAAATTCTTAACATCTTCAGCTTTAATACCTTTTTCTTTCATAGATTTATTTGCCTCTTGCATATCTTCAGGACTGAGAAATAGAATACCCATTTTCTTCGGAGTTGTCTTAGGAGTTGGTTCAGGAAGTGTCCAATTAATTTCATTAGTCAACATATTATTCAATAGCAATTCAGCTTGATCAACAGTTCTTTCCTTGAAAACACAACAAGCACAACTATCCAGGTAATCTCTGGAAGCATTGATTAGTCCACTATAAAAGATATCAAGTATTTCATTTTTCTTGAGAGGATGATCAGGCAAAGCATTAAGTAATCGGAGAAGCCTCCCCCAGGCTTGTGGGAGACTCTCTTCTTAAATTTGCACAAAATTATATATTTCCTTTAAAGCAGCTTGTTTCTTATGAGCGGGGAAATATTTAGCAGAGAAGTAATAAATCATATCCTGCGGACTACGCACACACCCAGGATCAAGAGAATTAAACCATATCTTAGCATCACCCTTTAATGAGAACGGAAATAATTTAAGGATATAATAGTAGCGAGTTTTCTCATCATCAGTGAACAGGGTAGCTATATCATTTAATTTAGTAAGATGTGACACAACAGTTTCAAATTCATAGCCATAGAAAGTATCAGATTCAACCAAAGTAATTAACTCAGGATCGACAGAGAAATCATAATCCTTATCAGTAATAAAGATAGGTGAAGTAGCATAAGTAGGATCATATTTCATTCTAGCATTCAAAGACTTTTCTTTAAGCTTAGCTAATCGTTTCTTAAGATCACTTCTATCATTACAGGCAAGAAAGTCTCTAGCAGTTTCTTCATCCATAACATAACCCTCAGGAACAACAGGCAAGAAAGTCTCTAGCAGTTTCTTCATCCATAACATAACCCTTAGGAACAACAGGCAATTCATATCTAGGGGGAGAATCTTCATCATCACTTTCATCAATATTATCAGTTTCAATAATTTCATTCTCTTTAGCCCTAGCAAGTTGTTCATCAAGAAATTCACCAAGTGGCAGAGTAGTATCAAGCATAAAAGTAGTTTCATCATAAGTATCATGCATAGCAGAAGTAGCATCATCAATAACATGCGACATATCAGAATGAATAGCAGGTGTAGGTGTCGCAAGTTTACTCAAAACAGAAGGTGAGTCAAGTGTAGAGCTAGATGGCAGTTCCTTACCTCCCTTCGTAGTTGAGGGATAAATCTTGGTTCTTGGATATTTCATGTTCTTCAGAACGATAAGCAGATATAAATCCCAAGTGACTTAAAGAATAGAGCTATGCTCCCCGGCTGCGGTGCCAGAAAATGGTCTTGATAACCCACAAGTATAGGGGATCGCAACAGTTTTTGAGGGTAGAGTATTCAACCCAAATTTATTGATTCGACACAAGGGGAGCCAAAGAATATTCTCAAGTATTAGCAGCTGAGTTGTCAATTCAACCACACCTGGAAACTTAATATCTGCAGCAAGGTATTTAGTAGCAAAGTAATATGATAGTAGTGGTAACGGTGGCAAAAGGTAACAGTAGCAAAAGTAATATTTTTGGGTTTTGTAGTGATTGTAACATTAGCAGCGGAAAAGTAAATAAGCGAAGAACAATATATGGAAAGCTCGTAGGCAATGGATCGGTGATGGAGAATTATGCCGGATGCGATCGATCATGTCACTGTTATAACTTAGGGTGACACAGAACTAGATCCAGTTCATTAATGTAATGTAGGCATGTATTCCGAATATAGTCATACATGCTTATGGAAAAGAACTTGCATGACATCTTTTCTACTACCCTCCCGTGGCAGCAGGGTCCTATTGGAAACTAAGGAATATTAAGGCATCCTTTTAATAGAGTACCAGACCAAATCATTAACACATAGTGAATACATGAACTCCTCAAACTACGGTCATCACCGGTAAGTATCCCGATTATTGTCACTTCGGGGTTAACGAATCATAACACATAATAGGTGACTATAGACTTGCAAGATAGTATCAAGAACTCACATATATTCATGAAAACATAATAGGTTCAGATCTGAAATCATGGCACTCGGGCCCTAGTGACAAGCATTAAGCATAGCAAAGTCATAGCAACATCAATCTTAGAACATAGTGGATACTAGGGATCAAACCCTAACAAAACTAACTCGATTACATGATAAATTTCATCCAACCCATCACCGTCCAGCAAGCCTACAATGGAATTACTCACGCACGACGGTGAGCATCATGAAATTGGTGATGGAGGAAGGTTGATGATGACAATGGCAACGGATTCCCCTCTCCGAAGCCCCGAACGGACTCCAGATCAGCCCTCCCGAGAGAGTTTAGGGCTTGGCGGCGGCTCCGTATCGTAAAACATGATGAATCCTTCTCTTTGATTTTTTTTCTCCCCGAACACGAATATATGGAGTTGGAGTTGAGGTCGGTGGAGCATCAGGGGGCCCACGAGGCAGGGGGCACGCCCAGGGGGGTAAGGCACGCCCCCACCCTCGTGGACAGGGTGTGGGCCCCCTGGCATGGATCTTTCTTCCAATATTTTGTATAAATTTCGAAAATAATCTCCGTTGATTTTTAGGTCATTCCGAGAACTTTTATTTATGCACAAAATTGACACCATGGCAATTCTGCTGAAAGCAGCGTCAGTCCGGGTTAGTTCCATTCAAATCATGCAAGTTAGAGTCCAAAACAAGGGCAAAAGTGTTTGGAAAAGTAAATACGACGGAGACGTATCCATCACCTTGTTTGCAGCAGTTTCGCATGTACTCCATCAGGTGTTTTTTAGTCTGTATACAAGTTTTGTCTGTAGTCAAAGTATCTCTAGTTTGACCAATCTTTTAGAAAAAAGTATTTTACATTCACAATGTAAAATCAACTGACTTGACAGAAATCTAATATGCGAAGTAAAAAGGAACAGAGTGAGTACAAAGATTTTGAGCTGCTTTTTAGCGTTCCTGTACATTGCAATCAAACACATAGGCCTGGCAATTCATAGAGAACATTCAAAACAATCAATGACTATGCATCTCAGCGATTCACATGTCAGAGCCAATATTTACTTCACAACTAAACAATAAATAAAAATCGATCGATTCTGCTGACAGCAAAGGGCGTCCCATTTGAAAATATCAAACGCATGTCTTCTTGCTAACATCAATGAGCAAAATTTGACAAGGTTGTCCCATTGCCTTTGACAAGGTTTTCCCATTCCAAAATATCAAATGCCTACAATTGCGGAATGGGCAGGGTTTGCCATCAGTTCGTACATTGACATGGCACCTCGTGCTAAATAAACCAGCTGTTCTTTTTGTGCAGTTCCATCAAAATCAACCAAATTCGCGTGTAGCTTTTATGATTTTGCCTTTATATGTTGCAACGCCTTGAACATATCGGCACCTCCTTTCTTATGGTAGAAATGAATGATTCGATGTATTCATGAACATTTTGTGCAGTTCCCATTGAAATCAAGCTGAGCACCCCTGTTTGCACAAATACAAAATAAGTGATTAGTATAAAGAAAATTGTACTATGAATTGACAGTTTAAACATGCACCTACATGGTCCATGTAGAGCACACTTTAAAAAAATGGAACTCACATGAAAGAATCCTAGAACAACATTGTACTTGCGCGTCACAGAAAAAAGATGGAGATATGTCAGTCCTTTCGAGATGAAGTTAGTTTGGTCTTGTGGGGAGTAATGTAACCATCCTTCAACTGCTCCTTCTGATCAGAAGATAAATAGGGCTTCTTCATCCTAGCATAATCGGAACTAGTCACTTCACGTACTCCATATTCTTCTTCAGAGGAGGATGATCCTGTTGTGCAAAGACAAGAGGACAACTAAATGCTAGCATCCATGTTTGCTCGAAAAAAAGGAAAGGAAATATTTAAAACAGCACAGATGAAGCACTTCTCAACGACAATACCACTTTCTCATGACAGTATCTAAACAGTAGCACAACACCAATAGAGATGACAAAGCTCAATCATATGAATGAAATCCGTGGGGAGTAACAACCTTTGTCAGGAGGCTTATTGTGCAGAGCATACAGATCAAGCACTTCTCCGGAACCATCTGTTGTTATCTATTGTGGTTACCATGCTTACTATATACTCCTAGATTAGTTTAATGTTTCCAACATCTTCTGGTGCAGTTCCACTAAAATATATGGTATCTTCAAAGAAGATCCCTATTTGCACAAGTAGAGATATTACATATTACATTAAGAGTGGCATCAAATCAGTGGCAAAAAAATTGCTCATCCAGCCATAGCAATAAATTAAGATGCAAAACTATATCATTACTTGTGTCATCACAGTTCCAGTGCTTCATTACAGCACCGGGAGTTGATTTTTGTTTTTCTTCCGCTTTTTATTCCCCTTCATCACTTGGTTCAATAACAAACAAGCTTCGCCTTCAATGTAAGATTTGGCATGTCAATTAGGGAGCACAAGTATAGCACTAAACTATGACATTAATTTTCTGATGAAAGTGGCAAAATACAGGCCAAAAGTTGTGCAATATCCTCATCTTACCTCAATGGGATATTACGGTGCACATACAGATTGGAAGTCTTGTCTCCATTTGTGCAGTTCACTAAAATCAAGCAACATTACCGTACAAGTAGCACAACATATGAAAGCACACTGCGCAATCATGTGAAAAAAGGCTAGTACTGACCTCTCATGACGCGGAATTCAAACAACTCACAAGAAGAAGATCTGAACCAAATTTGCCAACACGGATAGGAAGTAAGATCTCCTCTTGTGCAGTTCCACTAAGATCAAGCAACGTTGTTGGTGTGACATTTTGGTTGAACTTCACAAAACACTCTTAAAACAAAAGTGTTTTGTGCAGTGCAACAAAAGGTCACAATAGCAACGAGGTGAAGTAGATAACACTTTTAGCATGTCATTTAACAACCTCTAGTCCATGTAAAGTCCTTGGAACCAAGTAGGTAGGGAATAGGGACTTTTTATTTACTAAAAAAAGTCCTAGGACTTTTTAACCAAACAGGGCCTTAGATTAACAACAGGTAAAGAGTTGTATGGGACAATGGACTCACCATCACCATGTGCATCTACCGATGTATGAAGGGTGATGCACAGTCTGTTGCAACAAAGAACAAACAACCAAGGAGCATATTTGTGTTGGTCCCAGTTTTGTTATCTTTAGACACCTTTCCCTATGTGAGCGCATAAAATCTAGTCCTGCTGAAACTCTACAGCCTTGTCCCACAAAACAAAAAGATCAGTTTGTTACAGATGTGCGTACTGCGTTTGTCATTGGTTTGCCTTTTCGACCAATGTAGGTGCTGGATAGCCAGTATGTACTAGTACTTTCCCCCCTTCCTTTCCTCTTTGAACCACGTCCTAGATTCATGCTATGCTACTTTCCCCACTACTTTCCCCCCTTCCTTTCCCTTTTGAACCACGTCCTAGATTCATGTGATACAAATTTCCCCACTACTTCCCCCCATTCCTTTCCTCTTTGAACCACATCCTAGATTCATGCTATGCAACTTTCCCCACTACTTTCCTGTTTGATCCAACACCAAGATTCGAGTGCAGAAGCGGAAAAATCCCACATGCAGCTAGAGCAATGCATGTGGAATAAGTAAATTATACCTTAAGGTTCTTGGGGTGTGGTTCAATGGGCGACCGGAGGCCATTCTGCCCACACTATGTACGACAGCGAGGAAGAAGGGGTCGGTGGCCCTCCCGCGCTGCCGCTGGGTGAAAGAGAACAGTTGCGTCGGTAGTGGATTCCCTCCCTCACCGACGGCGACAATGTTAAGCCTCCTTCCCTTCCCGGCAGACGGATCCTATCGTCTCTTTGACCGGCAGTGAGGGGAGAGAGAGAGAGGCCAGTGAAGTCTTGTTTAGATCTGGAGAGGGTGAGAGAGTGTGAAGAGAGCAACTACAAGCGCTGACGCTCTAGCATGTATAGATATAGTGGAGAGAGAGTCTAAAGAGTGCAAACCCTAGAAAACAAGCGCCGAGGCCGAGATGGTATAGCTCCGTATCCATCCATTTTGACCAGTCAAAGAATCCTCCTGGCACCGCCCCAGATCATTTTCTCTCTCTGTCATGCGGGGCCTACCTGTCATTGGGTGGAACAAAGAAGTCGAACAAAAGCAAAATTATGTTCAAGTGTGGTTATCGAACCCGAGACCTCTAGTTTGATGAGCGAAGAGGCTAACCAGCTACACCACCCTCACATTATGTTTAACTAGAGGAAAGTAACCTTTTATACATTCCTGCATTTGTGTGACAAGCATGCTGTGTTTTTTTTCTGCATGGGAGTCATTGGGATTCAAATCATAATCATGTCATGTGGATTTGGTGGTAAGGTCTTTTGGGATTTAAAGCAGTGTTGGTAGTACAGAAATAATGCAGCCTTAGTCACCTTACCTCTCTCCAGGTAGTACGTTGGGTCCCACCAGTCAGAGGGTGGAACAAACAAATTAATAAGAAAAATGTTAGTACGTGAAATACAAATTAATATAATTTTTTGTGACATGCATGAACATTTTTTTAGTTCAACCTATGGTCAAAATTTGACATGAAATACAATGGGGATCAATAAACCAGGACGGAGGTAGTACATGAAGTTTGCCGTCGGAAGCGAGCCGATCTGGCTCTCCTGAGCTAGCAAGGTTTTTCTAGCCCAGCCAAGCTAGCTGGCCCACAAAAGCTAACATATTTTAACACTTCCAAATGCCTAACCTTGCCCAGCTGGGCTATAAACTGTTCTTGCTAAGGATCCAAACGCTCCCTAAGTAACTCGCACGATATTCCTATTCTATGAATATGTGTGTGCGTGTGCGTGTGTGTGTGTGTTTGTGTTTAATAGCATGTGTGTGTTAGAGAGAGCGACGCGTTGACCTACTCCTACAGAGAGATGGTGTGTAGTGTATGATTTAGCCGCGAGAGTCGGTGCATCCTCTTGTTTCTGGGTGTCCAGTCGGGACAGGCGGACCACTGCCACGCCCACTCCTGACCAGCCTGGCCCACCCAAAGCCCCTCCATCGCCCGCACACGCTTCCCTCCCAAAACGGTCAGCGCCGCTCCAAAGAATCGGTGCCGCATTCATGCTTGGGCAGAGCGGACGCGACCTCTCGCTGGCGCCTGCGTTGAAGAGAGAAGCAGATTCAAGAGTGGTGGTTGCTTCGTCCGTCCAACTTACTGCTGGGTCTATGTGATTTGACGGCTCATTGGTCATTATTACTGAGATGGTAGGACTGCTGGATGTCCCACGATTTTGGCGAAAGGAGGTACTACTAGATTACAATTTTCTCCATTCTTACAACGGAGGAGTACGAGAGCAGTGAAAACACGCAGGCTAAGTGATTACATGGCCCACCTCACATTATCACCATATTTTCTGGACACCGTGCGACACCTAACTCTTTACATAGTACTAGTATAGTACGTACTGTAATTTATCAGCGAGATAAATTTGTACAATGCTATGAAGCTTCCAGCTTCTATTTCATGTATCTTCCGTCCAAGGTTGCCCGTTGCAACATTTCGTCAAATACAAAGGAGACTAACATGCATGCTATTACATCTCAATGATTGACAAATCATAGCCAATATGTACTCCCTCTATTCCAAAATAAGTGTCTCAACTTTATGCAAACTTTAGTACAAAGTTGTACTACTACTACTAAAGTTGACACTTATTTTGGAACAGAGACAGGTAAAGAAAAAATGATCCATGCAGTCCCTAGCCCTTGAACCGTAAACCCCAACCAGGCTTTAATTTGCTGGCAATGTTGGAGCTTCCGAAGAAATGAAGTTTGCAACCCTTTGACCATCGGATCATTTTGTGTAGTTTCACCAAAATCGATATGAGCATCCCTGTGGCAAAGAAATTGAAGAAGTGTGATTAGAATAAGATTACTCGGACTAGTTGATGAGACATAAACTCATCACAAATATAGTACATAGAAGCCAGTAGAGGTATGTGTGGGCAAAGAAGTAGAAAAATATCCACATGGAGTGATGTGGGCAGCTGGAGCAGTGGTGCAAGCCGGTTGTAAAGGAAGTTGTACCTGAGGGATGTCGGGACGTAGCTCAACCTAGAGGAGGGCGGCGGGAGGCGGCAACTGCACATGTCGCGGCAGTGAGCAAGGGACGAAGGCAACCTCACCGGCTTTGTGAGAGAGAATGGCAGGGACCCCTGATTGGGATGTGCCGACAATGCCTCCATATGAACCTATTTATATTGTGTATGTGCCACTGAAGAAAAAAACTTTATTTATAAATGACGCGGCACCGTTCATGCGTGGTTCCCGACCCTCCATTATTTATAAGTGAGTAACTACTACTAGACGCGTCAAATTATCACGTGGGCTGCATCATCTTATAGAAATGAGGTCCACCATGTCACGTGTGTGGTTGGGGAAGACGCAAAAGACGCAAAGAGCGCTACTAGTACACTATGTGCGTGGGTGCGTGCACCTCTTCTCTTCGAGCATGGTTATTAAAAGTATAGCCCACTACTGTACTACCACGTGGTTATTATATATGGGCAAAGAGTACAGGCAGTAATAATGACTAATAAGCCGTGAAAACATGAGGCCCACCTTTCTCTATGTTTGACCGAGGAAGCAGCCATCATTTCACTCCTCGTTGAATAACCATCTGCTGCTACCTCTGCGAATAAATAAAAATCTGCTTCTACCTCCGTAGCATGGTTAATAATATGGCCATGTCAATCATGACATAGAAATATCATTCACCGATACAATAGGGATGGATCTAAGGCTGGTGATTTTTTTTTACTTTGTCTCTTTCTCTTTTTGTCTCATTTACTCATTTTACATAGGAGCACGGGTAGAGGATGGCTATTCCTTTCGATGGGACTTCTTCATGGGGTTTAAGACTAAGGCTGGTCATAGTGGGGAGTAACTTAGACTAGTAACATGCTTTTGTTACTAGTCCATGTGACTACCTTCATAATGGGTAGTAACATATAGATGGTAACATACAAACCTTCATCAATTGAGACATAGACTCATTTTACCTCGGGGTGTGTTATGTTACAGTAACATATTATGTTACCACAAGCATCTCTTCCCTCATTAACTCCATGCCACATAAGCAAATTTGTCTTGGGATGTGTCATGTTACTACATAAGTTACTCCCACTATGACTAGCCTAAGCAGCTCCGAATTATGCCCGCTGCCCACCACTCTGAATCGTTCCATCTATGATAGGGAGTAGTCCCATAGCAACAATGAGGTCCACTATGTCTAGCACGTCCTGTAAGAAGAGATTGTCACGCAAAACATACATCGTGTTGCCTTCTTCCTCGTACAGTACGTACCACTGGTACATACTACTAGTACTACTACTACTCGTTCTCCTATAAACCTTGCGCTTGGCATCTCCAAAATATTAACCTTGCGATTGGCTCTCCGCCTCTTCGGGAAGCCGGGCAATAATGGTACTACAGTATATATCATTCTAGCTATATGAGACCAAATGAATTGCTGCACGTTCACCACGTGGGCGAGGGAGAGTGCGTACTATTACGTCCTTTTCAATATTGACTACATATGGAGCAAATGAGTGAATCTACACTCTAATATACATCTATATACATCAGTGTTTGGAGTATGTACTAGTAGTTCATATTGAAATCTACTAAAGGACATATATTCCAAATAATATGTTAATCTCTCTAACCAAGGTAGGGACCAGGAGTAAATGGAGGGAGTAGTAAAATTTTCTCCTCGTCCTATGAGCCATCGCGCGTGTGGGCGAGGGAGCAGGCGTAAGGCATAGTAAGCAAGCTCACCTCGTCCTGCGAGCCACCGCGCCCGTGGGCGGGGGAGACGGTGTACTAAGCAAGCTTATCCTCGTTCTACAAGTTGATGGGACACATCAAAAGTAATACTCACAGAGCATCCTAAGTGTATAGAGCATTGCCTCTAAGGTAGGCCCCACATGGTTTGCCTCTTTTTTAACATAATGCGTCAAGTTGCAATTTCTTTGTTCACCCGTGGTTGACGATCCTCCATCAAGTCGACAACCAGTACACGTGTCAAATTACCACGTGGGCTGCCTTTTCATATAGAAATGAGCTCCACAGTGTACCTGCACGGGTGTGGTAGGGAAAGAGACGGGAGTACGTGTGCCGTGCGTGCACCTCTTCTCTTCGTGCACGTCCCCCACCTACGTGGGTGTGTGTGAGAGAGATACAAACCTAGATAGATGGCGTGTGCGTTCGTGACACATCAAAAATTTGACACATGCAATGTGTGTGAAATAGAGGCCTATCGATATCATATATAAAGGGGGCGATCCATGAGAAGAGAGGGAGGGGTCATATATATCGACAGAGTCGAAGAGAGGATCAAGTGGGTGGGTGCGAGATCGATGAAGAGAGCCATCGAAATTGTGTGTGTGCGGGTCAAATATATAGGGCGACTAACCTACCGGAACGTCGGAGGGCACATGGCAAGTTTGTGTGTGGCAGGGAGACATGACTAAAGCGCTCGATGTATCAGTGTGTGGGGGGAGGAGGGGGAGGCAGAGGCCTAACTAGAGAGGTAGAATGACTCATATATGTGTTGAGAAGGAGAGACCCAGCTATGTCTTGAGGGAGATCAGCCGACATCCATACATAACTAAAGGACGGGAAATAGGTTGGACAGAGAGAGAGAGAGGAGAGAGAGGGGTAGAGTGTTGGATGGGTGATGGAGTTGCTTCTTGAAGATGGTGGGAGAGGCCTACTAGACAAATTGAAGGTAGAACTGCAATATTATCAATAAGAGTAGGGATGTGTTTCTGTGTGTGTCTGTGCGTGATAGATGTGTCGGGACGCATGCATGGATGATGAAGGGGAACCATGTGTTTGGTAAGCAAACCTAACTAGATCGGTAGATCAATTGTTGTTTGTCGGAGGAAGGGAGAAACATAACTAATGAGGTAGATCGATCGACGCGTGGGGAAAACGAGTTATAAGGACCTAGCTAGCTATATTTATAGCAGGAGATCAGTCGATGTACATCCATTTGTTAGAGGCAAATAAGGCCCAGCGAGACAGATAGACAGTGAGAATGGAGCTAGGAGGTGGTACGAGATGCCGAGCTACTAGCTAGATAGGGGGAGGAGTGTGCGATTGTGAGATCGATGAAAATAGGGGCGAGAGTTTACACGTGTGTGGGACCGTATGAGAGACACGAGGCATGGACACAGAAAGGAGGAGATGGAAGGTGCATGTGTATGTTGTAGGCAGACATCGCTGGGGAGGTTTATCGATCGGTGTGTGTCGAAAAGGAGTTGTGGAGACTATGGGAGAATGACCTAAAAAAGAATGTGTGCGATGGATAGAATGCTGAGGGAGGGGGAGTGCAAGGAGGGCATGTGCATGCACGAGTGAAAGTTAATGCTAGCTACAAAGGTTAGAGGATTGTGTGGGTGTAAGAGACTGAAAGTGCAACTATCCCTAGGTGGTTTTGGTAATTCATAACAACATATAGCTCATTGAGCTAATGCTATTCCAAGATGACTATTTCAGGAAAGCTCAATGATTGGCATGGCATGGATGTGAAAGTGGAACCCTCAAAATGCTAAGGACAAAGGATTGGCCCAAGCTCAAAAGCTCAAGACTCTTCATTTTATATTTTAGTGATCCAAGATAACATTGAGTCTTTAGGAAAAGCCAATACTATCAAGGAGGGATGAGGTGTTGCTTAATGAGCCTCTTGCTTCATGTGCTTAGTGATATGCTCCAAAACCCTCAACTACTTTCCCATATCCACATATGACCTAAACCCTAAGCCAAACTCGGTCCTACCGATTCTTTCTATCCAGCGCCACCGAGTTTCACTTGTCATAAGCCACTGCCAAACCCTAGCAATTCGGTTCTACCGATAGGGATATCGGTCTCACCGAGATGGGATTGCAAACTCTCTGTTTCCCTTTCGTAACTTTTTGGTCTCACAGAAAGAGTGAATCGGTCCCACCGAGATTGCAATGTAAACTCCCTGTTTCCCTTTTGTAACTTTTCAGTCTCACCGAAAGAGCAAATCGGTCCCACCGAGTTTGCCTGACCAACTCTCTGGTTAGCTTATTACCAAACTCGGTCTCACCGAGTTTGTGTAATCGGTCTCACTGAGATTACGTTATTCCCAAACCCTAACCATATTGGTCCTACTGAGTTGCATGTCAGTCCCACCAAAAATCTCTAACGGTCACTAGGTTTACCTTTTCGGTCCGACCGAGTTTGTTGATTCGGTCCCACCGAGATTGGAAAACTGTGTGTAACGGTTGGATTTTGTGTGGAGGCTATATATACCCCTCCACCTCCTCTTCATTCAAAAAGAGAGCCATCAGAACACATACACAATTCCAACTCATATGTTCTGAGAGAGAACCACCTACTCATGTGTTGAGACCAAGATATTCCATTCCTACCATATGAATCTTGATCTCTAGCCTTCCCCAAGTTGCTTTCCACTCAAATCTTCTTTCCACAAAATCCAAATCCTATGAGAGAGAGTTGAGTGTTGGGGAGACTATCATTTGAAGCACAAGAGCAAGGAGTTCATTACCTACACACCATTTGTTACTTCTTGGAGAGTGGTGTCTCCTAGATTGGCTAGGTGTTACTTGGGAGCCTCCGACAAGATTGTGGAGTTGAACCAAGGAGTTTGTAAGGGCAAGGAGATCGCCTACTTCGTGAAGATCTACCGCTAGTGAGGCAAGTCCGTCGTGGGCAATGGCCATGGTGGGATAGACAAGGTTGCTTCTTCGTGGACCCTTCGTGGGTGGTTGCTTCTTCGTGGACCCTTCATGGATGGAGCCCTCCGTGGACTCGCGCAACCATTACCCTTCGTGGGTGGAGCCCTCCATGGAATCGCGCAACCGTTACCCTTCGTGGGTTGAAGTCTCCATCAACGTGGATGTAGGATAGCACCACCTATCCGAACCACGGGAAAACATCTGTGTCTCCAATTGCATTTGAATTCTCCAAACCCTTCCCTTTACATTGTTGCAAGTTGCATGCTTTACTTTCCGCTGCCAATATACTCTTTGCATGCTTGCTTGAATTGTGTGATGATTGCTTGACTTGTCCTACAATAGCTAAAATCTGCCAAGAACTAAAATTGGGAAAAGGTTAAGTTTTTATTTGGTCAAGTAGTCTAATCACCCCCCCTCTAGACATACTTCCGATCCTACAGAGACTAACAAAGATGATAATTTGATGTGAAAGTGGATTCATATATTTGAATAGGAGATCATAGTGTTATAAACATATGCATGCATGAATATAGCGGTGATACGCGTGCTGTGGTTTTGCACATGTTATACCATAACGTGATAATGCATGGCGTTTGCAACTCATAGCTAAATGTCGAACAATCTATACCATACTATACATCGAACAATCTCACATTTTATTTGAATTTGTGATAATGTGTGGCGTTTGTAGCTTACAACTAAATATCGAACAATCTAAACAATATATATATCGAACAATCACACATTTTATTTGAATTTGTGGTAATGTGTGGCGTTTGCAACTCACATCTAAATACTTGTAGGAGTAGGGGGGCACCATACATTATGTGATAAACATATTATACATATGAGACATGGTTTAGATTATGAAGATCTAGCTAGAGCTTGAAATGTACTGCGATTAGAAATCAACAAAAAGTGGATTCAAAAAATCGAGTTCGAGTTCATATAGTACACATAGTTCATATCTTACTCGACAGTAATCATGTGGTGTGATGTGAAGATAATACACAAACGATGGTTTAACTTGACAATAATGATGATTGTATATCTTATTAAAATAGAGAAACAAATTCAAATGGTTTGACTTCACAACAATCATTATTACGGATCTTATTCAAATAGAGAAACGAATCGACAGTAATCACGCTACTGTTGTCCTCTTGCTCTCGGTCCCCTGCTTGGTCTGCTCTTGCTATTGCTCTTGCTCTTGCTCCCGTTGCTGCTCTCGCTCTTGCTCTTGCTTGCGATGTTGCTCCGATTTAGCTACACTTCAGTCGACTGAATCGACTTTTGGGTCAGTCAATTTTCAGGGGGGGCTCGTCAGAGTTAAGGAAGAACCAGCCGCAGCGGGGAGGGGGCTCGCCGAAGAGGTACCCCACTATCTATCTTAGGATTTAGGGTAGGGGCGGTGGTCGCCGGCGGTGGTGGGGCGGTGGCGTGGGGGTCGCCGGAGAAAAAGCTCGGCACGGGCGGCCTAAAGGGATGGCCAGGGCAGCGGCGGACTGGCCGTGGGGAGTGGTTTCAGGGCGGGCGGGGCGGGCGGGGCGGCGCACCGCTAGCCACGGGCGGCGGGGGGCGACTGTTTGGCCAGAGGTGGCTGGCGACTCAGGGTAGCCTCACCTGATGCTGCTACACGACCAGCTGCCCCGGCTCTCACACGCATTGCTCCTACTGCTACTACTTTTCTGCTACTAGTATGTTCGGTTTTGACAGTAAAATTCAGTTTCGACAGCAAAATTCAGTTTCGACAGTTAAGTTCAGTTTCGACAGTTAAATTTAGTTCGACAGTTAAGTTCAGAGATGAGCGGCTGATGAATTTTACATCTAGCACTTTGTGGTTATGTATTTTACGCCATCTATTGGAGATTATATTAGAATTCCACTCAGGTTAACGTTGTCTCTCTTATCCTGCTTCAGCCTCGATGTCGTACAACTTACCGGAGCTGCTCCAATGACGAAACCCTCCATCACAGCGGAACAGTACCCCGGGCTCCATCTCCAGACGCCTAAGATCTTCTTCCTCTCCTTCGACAGTCAAGTCAGCCGGAGCATCCACACCGACCAACCCAATCACGCTGAGATCGACATGGCTTCGCCAAAGAGGTTGTACACTTGTTGCATCTCTTTTTTACTCTACATGTTATATATATTGTCCACTGAGCACACGTAGTAACGTGAAATACGATTATTTTATCCTGCTATATGACAAGCAGTGAGGTACCAGGCAACTTAGCTATCTGTGATGGACTCTCTTGAAAGCCATCATTATTTATCACTACGTGTTTGAGCTGTGCATTTGTCAATGGGCCTGGGAGTTGAGCTAGTAGGACAGTGGCGTGGGTCCAAAGTAATAGAAGTAGCACAAAAACATTTTTTGAGTGTAGGCTTTTCCTTGCTCAAGCCTGCATACTAGAATTGCCAGTGCTTGAAAGGAAAAGTGAAGGAAAAACATAGGAATTGGAAACTTTCCTATGGTACTACTATTCATGAATTTGGTTCAAAGGAATGGAGAAAAGGAAAACTATAGGATTTGTTCCTTCAGTGTCTCCTTGAAATTAAAACCGTAGGAATTTTAGTTTCCACTTGTCCTCCTTTTCAAATTCCTATTCATGAAGCACAAGACTAAGAGATAGTAGCATAATAGCATTATAACCGTACATTTTCTTGTGGTTTGACTTAATCTCACCATGCTTCTTTGCATCCTGTGATCTTCCAATTCTTGTAGCCGACCTATGGATATGGATATCTAGGAAATACGGATATGGATATCTCCTCCTTTGTAGCCGACCTTGTGTAACCCTAACCCTCTCCGGTGTCTATATAAACCGAAGGGTTTTAGTCCGTAGGACAACAATCACAACATACAATCATAACATAGGCTAGCTTCAAGGGTTTAGCCTCTCTGATCTCATGGTAGATCTACTCTTGTACTACCCATATCATCAATATCAATCAAGCAGGACGTAGGGTTTTACCTCCATCAAGAGGGCCCGAACCTGGGTAAAACATTGTGTCCCCTGCCTCCTATTACCATCCGGCCTAGACGCACAGTTCGGGACCCCCTACCCGAGACCCGCCGGTTTTGACACCGACATTGGTGCTTTCATTGAGAGTTCCTCTGTGTCGTCGCCGTTAGGCTTGATGGCTCCTACTATCATCAATAGCGATGTGGTCTAGGGTGAGACTTTTCTCCCCGGACAGATCTTCGTATTCGGCGGCTTTGCACTGCGGGCTAATTCGCTTGGCCATCTGGAGCAGATTGAAAGCTACGCCCCTGGCCATCAGGTCAGATTTGGAAGTTTGAACTACATGGCCGACATCCGCGGAGACTTGGTCTTCGACGGATTCAAGCCACAGCCGGGCGCGCCGCATTGTCACGATGGGTATGACCTAGCTCTGCCGCTGAACAGTACCCCAGAGGCCGCGCCCGCATCAGCTCCGACCCTTAGCTCGGAGCCAACTGCGCCAATTGAGGACGGGTGGTTAGACACCGCCTCAGGGGCGGCAGTCTCAAGGGCGATCGAGCCGAACACCAGCCTAATCCTCTACGCAGCCCGTGACTCCAAGGTGTCGGACTCTTTTTCAGACTGTGAACCATCCGCGCCCCTCCCAATCGAATCCGATTTGGCGCCGATCATGGAATTCACCACCGCGGATATCTTTCAGCACTCGCCCTTCGGCGACATTCTGAATTCACTAAGGTCTCTCTCTTTGTCAGGAGAGCCCTGGCCGGACTATGGCCAACAGGATTGGGATGCAGACGACAAAGAAATTCGACGCCCACCCACCACCCACTTCATAGCCACTGTCGATGATTTAACCGACATGCTCGACTTCGACTCCGAAGACATAGACGGTATGGACAACGATGTAGGAGACAAACATGAACCAGCGCCTATAGGGCACTGGAAAGCCACCTCGTCATATGACATATACATGGTGGATACACCCAACGAAGGCAATGGCGACGAGATAGCGGAGGATGACCCCTCCAAGAAGCAACCCAAGCGCCGACGTCAGCGGCACCGCTCTAAGTCCCGCCAAAGCAAAAGTGGTGATACCGGCACAGGAGATAATAATACTCTGGATAGTGTCGAAGACAACAACAACCCCCTCCAGCAAGATTTAGAGCAGGAGGATGAAGGAGCCAGCTCTCCTGAGAGAGCGGCAGACGGAGAGGAGGAGGATGACAATTACATGCCCCCCTCCGAAGACGAGGCAAGCCTCGGCGACGGTGAATTCGCCGTACCAGAGGATCCCGTCGAACAAGAGCACTTCAAGCGTCGGCTTATGGCCACGGCAAATAGCCTGAAGAAAAAGCAGCAACAGCTTCAAGCTGATCAAGATCTGCTAGCTGATAGATGGACTGAAGTCCTCGCGGCCGAGGAATATAAACTCGAGTGCCCCTCCAAGAATTACCCAAAGTGCAGGTTACTACCCCGACTGGAGGAAGAAGCGTATGATACGGCTGATCGTCCACCTCGTGGCCGCGATAGAGAGGCATTCCAGCCAAAAGCTCAGCCTCCACCCTGACGCCATTCAAATAAAAAGGCATGGAGAGATACGCTAGACCTGCGAGACCTATTGGAGGACAAAGAAAAGCATGCAAGATCGATCTACGGTTCACAACGGTGCATCACTCTGCGAGACGATAAACGTCACGCCGGATACAGTAAAAGGACATCCGGCTGGGCCGAACACAGCGGGCAAGACCCATTTGAGCTACGTCGCGATATAGCCCAATACAGAGGCGCCGCACACCCCTTATGCTTCACAGACGAAGTAATGGAACATCAATTCCCAGATGGTTTCAAACCTGTAAATATTGAATCATACGACGGCACAACAGATCCCGCAGTATGGATTGATGATTTCCTCCTCCACATCCACATGGCCCGCGGTGATGACTTACACGCCATCAAATACCTCCCACTAAAGCTCAAAGGACCAGCGCGGCATTGGCTTCACAGCTTGCCAGCGGACTCCATTAGTTGTTGGGAAGATCTGGAAGCCACATTCCTCGACAACTTTCAGGGCACTTATGTGCGACCACCAGACGCCGATGACTTGAGCCACATAATTCAGCAGCCAGAAGAGTCGGCCAGGCAATTCTGGACTCGGTTCCTTACAAAGAAAAATCAAATCGTCGACTGTCCGGATGTGGAGGCCTTAGCGGCTTTCAAACACAACATCCGAGATGAGTGGCTAGCCCGGCACCTTGGTCAGGAAAAGATGAAATCTATGGCAGCTCTCACAACGCTCATGACCCGCTTTTGTGCGGTAGAAGACAGCTGGCTGGCTCGCAGTAATAACATATCAAAGAACCATGGTACCTCAGATACCAAGGATGGGAATAGCAGGTCTCGTCACAACAAACATAAGTGCCGCATTAACAGCGAAAATACTAAGGATACGATAGTCAATGCCGGATTCAAAGGCTCTAAACCCGGTCAGCGGAAAAAGCCATTCAAACAAAGTATGCCGGGTCCGTCCAGCCTGGACCGTATACTCGATCGCTCGTGTCAAATACACAGCACCCAAACAAGCCAGCCAATCACACCAACAGGGATTGTTGGGTGTTCAAGCAGGCCGGCAAGTTAATTGCCGAAAACAATGACAAGGGGCCGCATAGCGATGACGAGGAGGAGCCCCGGCAGCTGCACACTGGAGGACAGAAGAGGTTTCCCCCGCAAGTGCGGACGGTGAACATGATATATGCAACCCAAATCCCCAAGAGGGAGCGGAAGCGTGCGCTCAGGGACGTATATGCGTTGGAGCCAGTCGCCCCAAAGTTCAACCCTTGGTCCTCCTGTCCGATCACCTTCGATCACAGGGACCACCCCACTAGTATCCGACATGGCGGATTAGCCGCATTGGTCCTAGACCCAATCATTGACAGAATTCACCTCACTCGAGTCCTTATGGATGGCGGCAGCAGCCTGAACCTGCTTTATCAGGACACAGTGCACAAAATGGGTATAGACCCCTCAAGGATCAAACCCACAAAAACGACCTTTAAAGGCGTCATTCCAGGTGTAGAGGGCCATTGCACAGGCTCAATTACACTGGAAGTGGTCTTTGGATCCCCGGATAACTTATGAAGCAAAGAGTTAATCTTCGATATAGTCCCGTTTCGCAGTGGTTATCACGCGCTGCTCGGGAGAACCACATTTGCTAGATTCAATGTGGTACCGCATTATGCATACCTCAAGCTCAAGATGCTAGGACCTCGCGGAGTTATTACAGTCAATGGAAACACAGAGCGCTCTCTCCGAACAGAGGAGCACACCGCAGCCCTCGCAGCAGAAGTGCAAAGCAGCCTCTCAAGGCAATCAACTAGTTCGGCGCTTCACAGCCCGGACACCTTGAAGCGCGCTCGGAGCAATCGGCAAATAGACCACCTGGCGCGATCTAAGCTCATGTAGCAATACGGCGGCCACCCCAATCCCAGCCCAGCGGCAAAACTCGTGTCGCGCGTACATAATTACACATTAAAAATACCATGGGCATAGATGGGGAGGGGGGCACAACTGCGGCACGCCCCAAGACGCGGCTTAAACCACACTAGGGGCTTCCCGTTTGGTTATTTTTCTTTTTTTTCAGGACCTTAATCTCTGGAAACACTGTCCGGCAGCACTATTACTGAACACATGATGCAGCAACCAAGGAGGCAGACAGCTACGTCATACCACGGAATTCCCAGGTTGATTACAGAAACGAGCGAAATATTCGATTTCATATCATTCCTCAGCTTGCCCTTGGAAGGGACATAGTCCTACTCTTTGCTTATCGCACTATCTGTATCACTCTGCTTTAACGCAATTTTTTAATAAACAATGCATGACATTACGACTATTATTGCATTCTTATATATATATATATATACATATATATATATATATATGTGTGTGTGTGTGTGTTCATTAATGACGCCTTGCAACCGTACACCTTGGTACGGCTAATACACCAGGGGCTTACGTACCTCACAATACGGTGTGACAAGTCCGAACACTTTCACAAGTGCGGCACCCCAAACTTATAGCATTATATGCATCAGCTCCGAATCATGTCTTTGGTCTAATGTTGGGTTTGCCCGGCTCCTATGTTTTGGTACCTTACGTTCCGCTCTATCGGCTAAGGTAGCGCTAGGAGAACTACTACAATTGTGCCCCGGTTCTGCTGGGTTCAGCACCTCAGTAGAGAAAGCTAAAACTAACTGTCATGATAAGGTGAGAGATTGGTCGCTGTTCGGCGAGGTTTTCGAGTCCCTAAAGACTTATGCCGCTTAGAGCGAGGGGCCACCCCTGTCCGGCTTAAAGGCGTGTATCGCGCCCCAAATTCGGCCTTCCGAATACCAGGGGCTTCGCTGAAATTTAAAATTATAGAATTCTATGGCTAAGTGAGAGTGATAAAGCATTATTAGTCAGGTTGCCTTGTTCGCTGTGCTGAGCACCTCCCTCGAAGGACCCAAACATGGGAACAAGAGTGCTCAGGTTTATCCTGAACACCCCAGCACTCGTGGCATGGGGGAAGAAGCCGAGGACTAGCCATCTCTCAGATTGGATAAACAGCCAAACAGAAGGTAATATTTTAAATTCAAACAAGCGTTGCATAGCGCATATGAAACAAGTTTTCGTAAATACAGGATAAAACGAGCAAGTCTCATTCAAATATTACATCTTTTGAACACTCATCCGCGATGAGACGGGCACCCGGCAGAACACCCTCGTAGTACATCTCGGGGTGGCGGTGCTCCTTGCCCTCTGGCGGCCCCTCCTTGATCAGCTTCAAGACGTCTAGCTTGACACACTACAATTTCACACGGGCGAAAGCCCGGCGTGCACCTTCAATGCAGACAGATCGCTTGACGACCTCCAGCCGCGGCAGGCATCCACAAGCCACCTCACCAGGCCGAAGAAGCTGTTCGGAAGGGCATCGCCAGGCCACAGCCGGACTAAAAAGCTTGTCATGGCCCGATCGGCCGCCTTATGTAGCTCGACCATCTGCTTCAGCTGTTCGCTCATTGGCACCGGGTGTTCGGCCTCAGCATACTGAGACCAGAATAGCTTCTTCGTTGAGCTTCCATCCTCGGCCTGGTAAAATTGCGTGGCATCGGACACACTGCGGGGCAAATCTGCGAATGCTCTTGTAGAGCTCCGGATTCGGGTAAGTAATCGGTAATTTACTTTTACATGCTTGATTTGCATATAGAAAGCCTTACCCGCCGCTATCTTCTTCATTGCGTCGATCTCCAGGAGGGCCTTTTGGGGTTTGGCCTTGGCACTTCTTGCGCTGTCGAGGGCCGCGGCAAGCTCAGACTCCCGCGTCTTTGAGTCAAGCTCCAACGCCTCGTGCTTCGCCACGAGAGCCTGGAGCTCTTCCTGCACCTCGCCCACCCGAGCCTCGTGCTTCTCTCGCTCGGTGCGCTCCTTGGCCGCTATATCCTCGGCCTTGGTTAGCGCTTGCTTTAGGGTCTCCACCTCGGTCGTGGCCCCTGGCAAATATACGTTGATCCTGTCATTTTGCAATCGCGTCTTCTTTATATATACATATCTATAGACAGGGTATTACTTACCCTTGTTCTCCTCGAGCTGCCTCTTGGCAAGGCCGAGCTCTTTCCTGGACCCCTCGAGGTCCTGCTTTAGTACGACGACCTCCGCAGTCAGTGCGGCGGACGCCAACAGCGAAGCTTGCATATGCATATTGACATACTTATATTAGACTCCTGCGACATTATTTGATCCTCTGTTCAGCTTTTCTTTGTGATCACCGAACAAAGCATCAGGGGCTACTGTCTATGCGGTAATATTTCTACTACATTTTAAAACACTTACCTCAAAGACCGTTAGAAGGCTGGCATAGGCTTCAGTCAATCCGCTCTTGGCGGACTGAACCTTCTGGATCACCGCACTCATGATAGTGCGGTGCTCCTCGTTGATGGAAGCGCTGCGAAGCGCTTCCAGCAGATTGTCCGACGCCTCTGGATGGACAGAGGTCATCGGCACAGGCGTCTTGCCCCTCTTAGGAGGAGGCCGCCTGCCCGAGCCTGGAACCGCTGGAGGTTCTGGCGCGGTGTTCGGCTGAGGGCCGAACTCGCAGCTCTCAGGGGCCCCGTCCCCTCGGCTCCCGGAGTCCGGAAGGTCGCCTTGAGGCGCCTCCAGGACTGTCTCCCCTCGACCCGGTGCCTCTTGAGAAAGCACCTCGGCATCGTCATCAGGATGAGGGGAGGTGGCGGTAGGGACTGGATCGCTATCCATGTCCGACGAGCCTAGGGAGTCGTCTGATGATACATCGATACTGGCTCGTGGCGACCTGCGTAATTATGTTCGGCGTTAGGAAAAACAGTGTGACAAAGGAATTCTATGAGTTACTCTGGTATCCGAACACTTACGATCTCCCCGGGGGCTTGGCCCTGGGCAACCACTCGTCTTCGCCTTCGTCGGCGGCGGTGGAACTGTCCGGAAGGAGAGTCCTTTCCTTCTTGGACCCTTCGGCCTCCCCAGTTGGGGCGGCCTTCCTTTTCTTGTCTCCCCCGCCTGGAGGGGGAGCATCTTCTTCTTCCTCCTCGTCTTCGGGGGAAGAGTGTGCCACAGAGTTATCGGACGATGAGTCTGATAACACCTGGCGCCGGGAACTCTTTCAGGTTCCCTTGGCCTTCTTGGTCTTCTCCGGCACCTTGTAAGGAGCCGAAGCCAGCATCTCCGTCAGGAGAGCGCCTGCAGTGTCTTCGGGCAAAGGAGCCGGACAGTTAATATGCCCCGACATCTCCACCCAGTCCTATCAAAGGCATGGAGATTAGACCCCGCGCATAATTAAGCTAGGGAAAATAAATGTCCTACGGGACGTATTGAACTCACCGAACGCGCTAGGCGCTTTGCGCTTAGTCCGCGGTCCTCGGCGAGAGAAGGGGGGACCTCTGCGCCCTTGAACAGCACCTTCCAGACGTCCTTGTTTGTCGTATCGAAGAGCTCGCTGAGAGTCTGGTGCTGGGCCGGGTCGAACTCCCACAAGGTAAAATCCCGTTGTTGACACGGGAGGATCCGACGGATGAGCATAACCTGGACTATGTTAACAAGCTTGAGCTTCTTACTCGCCATGCTCCGGATACATTTCTGGAGTCCATCCAGCTCCACTGATGAACCCCACGACAAGCCCTTCCCTTTCCAGGAAGTGAGCCGTGTTGGGAATCCGGATCGAAACTCAGGGGCTACCGCCCATTTGGCGTCGCACGGCTCGGTGATGTAGAACCATGCCGATTGGCATCCCTTTATTGTCTCCATGAAGGAGCCTTCAAGCCATATGGCATTGGGCATCTTGCCCACCATGGCTCTGCCGCATTCTGCTTGTTGGCCTCGTACTACCTTTGGCTTGATATTGAAGGTCTTTAACCACAGGCCGAAGTGGGGCCGGATGCGGATTGCAGGTCCGGGTACAGGGCTACTTACTTGAGTATCCGGGCGGTTGCAGCTCAGACCTGCGTCCTCGGTCAAGTCCGGACACATTGCTTGTGATCCGAAGAACAATTTGTACATCTCCACGGGCGTCGCGCCCATAAAATGTTGGAGAGCTCGTGGTCCCCCCGGATTGAACTCCCACAGGCGGAGGGGGCGACGTTTGCAGGGCAGAGCTCGGCGAATCAGCATAACCTGTGTCACCACGACCAGACTGATATCTCTTTCTAGGAGATCTCGAATGCGGCCCTACAACAAGGGCACGTCCTTGGACGGCCCCTAGTCCAGTCCTTTATTGACCCATGATGCTAGCTGTGGTGGGGGACCCGAGCGGAAAGCAGGCAGCGCCACCCACTTGGTGCTCCTGGGAGCTGTGATATAAAACCACTCTCGTTGCCATAAGCTGGACTCCTCTTGAAAAGAGCCCTCGGGCCATGGAGCACCGGCATTCTTTCTTATAAAAGCACCTCCGCACTTCGTGTGCCGTCCCTCGATCATCTTCGGCTCTACTTTGAAGGTCTTGAGCCATAGTCCGAAGTGAGGAGTAATACGGAGGAAGGCTTCACACACGACGATGAATGAGGAAATATGGAGGATGGACTCCGGAGCTAAGTCGTGAAATTCCAGCCCATAATAAAACATGAGCCCCCTCACAAAGGGATCCGTCGGGAAGCCTTGCCCCCGAAGGAAGTGAGACATGAACACCACACGCTCACCAGGCTTGGGAGTGGGAATGACCTGCCCTTGAGCAGGCAGCCTATGCCAGATTTCGCCGGTCAAGAACCTGGCCTCTCTCAACTTCAGCACGTCCTCCTCCGTGATGGAAGAGGGCATCCATCAGCCTCGAAGGTCGGAACCGGACATTGTCGAAGGTCCGAAGCGCCTGAAATCTGGAGCCTTGGGTGTTGGAACTCGAGGCGAAGGGCGAACTCATTTGAGATTGAAAAAAAGGAGTAAGGCCTTGGTCTCTTTATAAGAGGTTGAATACCAAGGGCCCTCCCCGTGACCGTTTGGGACTCGCCTTTGATCAAGAAAACATACCAACGGGTACGACTGGGTTACCCACGCCCGTATTGATGAGAATCCCGGAATGAGGGGACACGATCTCTGCTTTGACAAGACGTGCCAAGAAAACCGCCTCGCTAAACGCGCTGAGGTGGGACAGTAAAACGATTCGAATAAAGACTTGGCCGTGGTGTGATGTCACGCTACGGAATACGTCAGCAGATTAGATTTGTGTAAATATTATTCTCTCTATGGCAATATGTGGAAACTTATTTTGTAGAGCCGGACACTACCTTTGTGTTCAAAATCTTCTATGAAGTACTTGGAGGAGGAACCCGCCTTGCAATGCCGAAGACGATCTGCGTGCCGGACTCGTCGTCATTGAAGCCTGGTTCAGGGGATACTGAGGGAGTCCTGGATTAGGGGATGTCCGGATAGCCGGACTATACCTTCGGCCGGACTCCTGGACTATGAAGATACAAGATTGAAGACTTCGTCCCGTGTCCGGGAGGGACTTTCCTTGCGTGAAAGGCAAGCTTGGAGATACGGATATGTAGATCTCCTACCATTGTAACTGACTTTGTGTAACCCTAGCCCTCTCCGGTCTCTATATAAACCGGAGGGTTTTAGTCCGTAGGACAACAATCACAACAACAATCACAACATAGGCTAGCTTCTAGGGTTTAGCCTCCTTGATCTCGTGGTAGATCTACTCTTGTACTACCCATATCATCAATGTTAATCGAGCAGGACGTATAGGGTTTTACCTCCATCAAGAGGGCCCGAACCTGGGTAAAACAATATGTCCCCTGCCTCCTGTTACCATCCGTCCTAGACGGACAGTTCAGGACCCCCTACCCGAGATCCGCCGGTTTTGACACCAACACTCGTCCTCAACTGGATCAATAGATTGAGGGACGTCATCGAGGTGAACATGTGCTGAACGCGGAGGTGTGATACGTCCGGTGCTTGGATCGGTTGGATCGCAAAGACATTCGACTGCATCAACCGCGTTACTAAACGCTTCCACTTTCAGTCTACGTGGGTACGTGAACACACTCTCCCGTCTCATTGCTATGCATCTCCTAGATAGATCTTGCGTGATCGTAGGAAATTTTTGAAATACTGCGTTCCCCAACAGTGGCATCAGAGCCAGGTCTATGCACATATGTTATATGCACGAGTAGAACACAATGAGTTGTGGGCGATGATAGTCATACTGCTTACCAGCAACGTCTTAGTTTGATTCGGCGGTATTGTTGGATGAAGCAGCCCGGACCGACATTACATGACCATGTTCATGAGACATGTTCTACCGACGTGTTTCGCACACAGGTGGCTAGCGGGTGTCTGTTTCTCCAGCTTTAGTTGAATCAAGTTTGACTACGTCCGGTCCTTATTGAAGGTTAAAACAACACACTTGACGAAAAATTGTTGTGGTTTTTGTGCGTAGGTAAGAGCGGTTCTTGCTAGGAGCCCGTAGCAGCCACGTAAAACTTGCAACAACAAAGTAGAGGACGTCTAACTTGTTTTTGTAGGGCATGTTGTGATGTGATATGGTCAAGATGTGATGATATAAATTGTTGTATGAGATGATCATGTTTTGTAACAGTTATCGGCAATTGGCAGGAGCCATATGGTTGTCGCTTTATTGTATGAAATGCAATCGTGATGTAATTGCTTTAGTTTATCACTAAGCGGTAGTGATAGTCATAGAAGCAATAGTTGCCAAGATGACAACGATGCTACGATTGAGATCAAGGTGTCAAGCCGGTGACGATGCTGATCATGACGGTGCTTTGGAGATGGAGATCAAAGGCACAATATGATGATGATGATGGCCATATCATATCACTTATCTTGATTGCATGTTATGAACGTCTGGCAGAGCAAAGCTGATGACTACTCGATAGTTCAGTGTGTCATGCTTTATGGCTTAGAATCGGGACTTCGGCGACATTTTGAACGTTATGGAGCATATGAGATGTTCCAAGAGTTGAAGTTAATATTTCAAGCAAATGCCCGGATTGAGAGATATGAAGTCTCCAATAAGTTCTACAACTTCAAAATGGAGGAGAATAGTTCTATCAGTGAACATATACTCTGAATGTCTGGGTAACACAACCACTTGACTCAACAGGGAGTTAATCTTCCTAATGATAATGTCATTGATAGAGTTCTTCAATCACTACCACCAAGCTACAAAAGCTTCATGATGAACTATAATATGCAAGTGATGGATAAGACAATTCCCGAGCTCTTCGCAATGCTGAAAGCTGCGGAGGTAGAAATCAAGGAGCATCAAGTGATGATGGTTAACAAGACCACTAGTTTGAAGAAGAAGGGCAAAGGGAAGAAGGGGAACTTCAAGAAGAATGGCAATTAAGTTGCTGCTCAAGTGAAGAAGCCCAAGTATGGACCTAAGCCTGAGACTGAGTGCTTCTACTGCAAAGGGACTGGTCACTGGAAGCGGAACTGCCCCAAGTATTTGGCGGATAAGAAGGATGGCAAAGTGAAAGGTATATTTGATATACATGTTATTGATGTGTACCTTACTAATGCTCATAGTAGCGCCTGGGTATTTGATACTGGTTCTATTGCTCATATTTGCAACTCGAAATAGGGGCTATGGATTAAATGAAGATTGGCTAAGGACGAGGTGACGATACGCGTGGGAAATGGTTCCAAAGTCGATGTGATCATAGTCGGCACGCTACCTCTACATCTACCTTCGGGATTAGTTTTAGACCTGAATAATTGTTATTTGGTGCCAGCATTAAGCATGAACATTATATCTAGATCTTGTTTGATGCGAGATGGTTATTCATTTAAATCAGAGAATGATGGTTGTTCTATTTATATGAGTAATATCTTTTATGGTCATGCACCCTTGATGAGTGGTCTATTTTTGTTGAATCTCAATAGTAGTGATACACATATTCATAGCATTGAAGCCACAAGATACAAGTTTAATAATGATAGTCAACTTATTTGTGGCTAGTCGTTTAGGTCATATTGGTGTAAAGAGCATGAAGAAACTCCATGTTGATGGGCTTTTGGAATCACTTGATTATGAATCACTTGATTATGGGCAAGATGACTAAGACTCCGTTCTCCGGAACAATGGAGCGAGCAACAAACTTATTGGAAATAATACATACTGATGTATGCGGTCCTATGAGTGTTAATGCTCGTGGCGGGTATCGTTATTTTATGACCTTCACAGATGATTTGAGAAGATATGTGTATATCTACTTAATGAAACATAATTATGAAACATTTGAAAAGTTCAAAGAGTTTCAGAGTGAAGTGGAAAATCATCGTAACAAGAAAATAAAGTTTCTATGATCTAATCATGGAGGTGAATATTTGAGTTATGAGTTTGGTCTTCATTTGAAACAATGTGGAATAGTTTCGCAACTCAAGCCACCTGGAACACCACAGCGTAATAGTGTGTCCGAACATCATGACCACACTATATTAGATATGGTTCGATCTATGATGTCTCTTACTGATTTACAGCTATCGTTTTGGGGTTATTCTTTAGAGACGGCTGCATTCACGTTAAATAGGGCACCATCGAAATCCGTTGAGACAACACCATATGAACTGTGGTTTGGCAAGAAACCAAAGTTGTTGTTTCTTAAAGTTTAGGGTTGCGATGCTTATGTGAAAAAGCTTCAACCTGATAAGCTCGAACCCAAATCGGAGAAATTTGTCTTCATAGGATACCCAAAGGAGACTGTTGGGTACACCTTCTATCACAGATCGAAAGGCAAGATATTCGTTGCTAAGAATGGATCCTTTCTAGAGAAGGAGTTTCTTTCAAAATAAGTGAGTGGGAGGAAAGTAGAACTTGATGAGGTAATTGGACCTTCTCCCTTATTGGAATGTAGTTCATCACATAAATCAGTTCCAGTGATTCCAACACCAATTAGTGAGGAAGCTAATGATGCTGATCATGAAAGTTATGATCAAGTTACTACCAAACCTCGTAGGTCAACCAGAGTAAGATCCGCACCAGAGTGGTACGGTAATCCTGTTCTGGAGGTCACACTACAAAAGAAAGACACATCCGTGACATTTTGGGCCGTACAAAAAAAATTCTCATACTTATGACACTTCTATGTCGATAATTGTGACAAAACCCGGTATCATCATAGATGTGGTGGGGTCCTACTTCTATGAAAAAAAATCATGACAAAAAATGGGCTTTTCATCCTGGGCGGGCCGGAGACGCAGCTGCATGACATTCTTTGGGCCATCCATGATGGAAAAAACTATGGTAGAAGCGAGGGCGAGGAAAATATCGGGGAGTTCCCAGTTATGGTGGGTGGTCGGGGCCGAGTGATACGTCTCCGTCATATCTACTTTTCCAAACACTTTTGCCCTTGTTTTGGACTTTAACCTGCATGATTTGAATGGAACTAACACGGACTGTCGCTGTTTTTAGCAGAATTGCCATGGTGTTATTTATGTGCAGAAACAAAAGTTCTCGGAATGACCTTAAACTCCACGGAGTGTATTTTTGGAAATAATAAAAAATACTGGCAAAAGATCAAGGCCAGGGGGCACACCCTAGCCATGAGGGTGGGGGCGCGCCTGCCCCCCTGGGCGCGCCCTCTACCTCATGGGCCCCCTGGAGCTCCTCCGACCTCAACTCCAACTCTATATATTCTTGTTCGGAGAGAAAAAAATAGAGGAGAAAGATTCATCACGTTTTACGATACGGAGCCGCCGTCAAGCCCTAAACTCTCTCGGGAGGGCTGATCTGGAGTCCGTTCGGGGCTTCGGAGAGGGGAATCCATCGCCATCATCATCATCAACCATCCTCCATCACCAATTTCATGATGCTCACCGCTGTGCGTGAGTAATTCCAACATAGGCTTGCTGGACGGTGATGGGTTGGATGAGATTTATCATGTAATCGAGTTAGTTTTGTTAGGGTTTGATCCCTAGTATCCATTATGTTCTGAGATTGATGTTGCTATGACTTTGCTATGCTTAATGCTTGTCACTGGGGCCGGAGTGTCGTGATTTCAGATCTGAACCTATTATGTTTTCATGAATATATGTGAGTTCTTGATCCTATCTTGCAAGTCTATAGTCACCTACTATGTGTTATGATCCGGCAACCCCGAAGTGACAATAATCGGGACCACTTCCGGTGATGACCGTAGTTTGAGGAGTTCATGTATTCACTATGTGTTAATGCTTTGGTCTGGTACTCTATTAAAAGGAGGCCTTAATATCCCTTAGTTTCCACTAGGACCTCGCTGCCATGGGAGGATAGGACAAAAGATGTCATGCAAGTTCTTTTCCATAAGCACGTATGACTATATTCGGAATACATGCCAACATTACATTGATGAATTGGAGCTAGTTCTGTGTCACCCTATGTTATGACTTTTACATGATGAACCACATCCGACATAATTCTCCATCATCGATCCATTGCCTATGAGTTTTCCATATATTGTTCTTCGCTTTTTTACTTTTCCACTTCTATTGTTACAATCACTACAAAATATCAAAAACATTACTTTTGCTATCGTTACCTTTTGCTACCATTATCACTACTATCATATTACTTTGCTACTAAATACCTTGCTGCAGATATTAAGTTTCTAGGTGTGGTTGAATTGACAACTCAGCTGCTAATACTTGAGAATATTCTTTGGCTCCCCTTGTGCCGAATCAATAAATTTGGGTTGAATACTCTACCCTCGAAAACTGTTGCGATCCCCTATACTTGTGGGCCATCAAGACTATTTTCTGGCACCATTGCCGGGGAGCATAGCTCTATTCTTTGAGTCACTTGGGATTTATATCTGCTTATCATTATGAAGAACTTGAGAGATCCAAAAACCAAGATTTATCCCCCAACTACGAGGGGAGGTAAGAAACTACCATCTAGCTTTGCACTTGATTCACCTTCTGTTTTGAGTAAGCTTGCGACACCTAAACTTGCTTATGCTATTGATTCTGATATGTCGCATTGATGATGCCACTTCTGCTATCCATGATACTTATGATGAAACTACTTCTATGCCTGATACTACTGTGCCACTTGGTGAATTTCTTGATGAACAACTTGCTAGGGCTGGAGAGAATGAAATTGTTGAAACTGATAATACTTATGAAAGTGATTATGAAGGCTCTCCTAATAAATATGAATTACCTGTTGTTCCTGAGGGCTATGTTATGGATGAAGAAACTAAAAGAGACTTTCTCGCTTGCAATGATAGAAGTGATCTTAAGAAATTATTAGCTAAGCTTAAACAAAAAACTCTGAATGCTAGAATGAAATATGATCCTGCTTATTCTACTTCACCTATCTTTGTTACCGATAAGGATTATGAATTCTCTATTGATCCTGTTATAATTACTTTGGTTGAATCTGATCCTTTTTACGGCTATGAATCTGAAACTGTTGTGGCACATCTTACTAAATTAAATGATATAGCTACGCTATTCACTAATGATGAGAGAACTCGTTACTTTTATATCCTTAAAATATTCACGTTCTCATTAAAGGGTGATGCTAAGATATGGTTTAATTCTCTTGATCCTGGTTGTGTGCATAGTCCCCAGGATATGATTTATTACTTCTCTGCTAAATATTTCCCTGCTCATAAGAAATAAGTTGCCTTAAGGGATATATATAATTTTGTGCAAATTGAAGAAGAGAGTCTCCCACAAGCTTGGGGGAGGCTTCTCCAATTACTTAATGATTTGCCTGATCATCCTCTTAAGAAAAATGAAATACTTGATATCTTTTATAATGGACTAACCGATGCTTCCAGAGATTACCTGGATAGTTGTGATGGTTCTGTTTTCAGGGAAAGAACACCGGATGAAGCTGAAATTCTATTGAATAATATGTTGACAAATGGAAATAATTGGACACTTCCTGAGCCTATTCCTATACCAACTCCGAAGAAAAGGGGTGTTCTATTTCTCAGTCCTGAAGATATGCAAGAGGCAAAGAAATCAATGAAAGAAAAGGGTATTAAAGCTGAAGATGTTAAGAATTTACCTCCTATTGAAGAAATACATGGTCTTAATTTACCGCTTGTTCAAGAAATATATGGTTTTAATCCATCACCTATAGAAGAAACACATGGTCCTGATAACCCGACACAGGTAGTAAAGGTAAATTCTCTCTATAGATATGATAAAGCTGAAATCCCATTTACTAAGTTTGCTAGCCCATGCTTAGATGAGTTTGATAAATTTATGGTTAAGCAAGAAGACTTCAATGCTTATTTTGGTAGAGAATTAAAATGCAGTGCTGATATGCTTGAACACTTGGGTGATTATATGGCTAATGTCAAAGGTGAACTTAAACTTATTAGTAAACATGCTTCTATGGTTACCACTCAAGTATAACAAGTACTTAAAGCTCAAAATGATTTGCTCAATGAATTGAATAGTAAGAATAAGGACTATGCTATTAGAGTGGCTACTAGAACTGGTAAAATGACTCAGGAACCTTTGTATCATGAAGGCCACCCTAAGAGAATTGAGCAAGATTCTCAGAGAAATAATATAGATGCACCTAGTCCTTCTAAAAGGAAGAAAAAGAAAAATGATAGGACTTTGCATGCTTCTATTGAACCTATTGCTGAAACACCTGAGAATCCAAATGATATTTCTATTTCTGATGTTGAAACACAATCTGGTAATGAACATGAAACTAGTGATAATGTTAATAATAATGTTCATGATGATGCTCAACCTAGCAATGATAATGATATAGAAATTGAACCTGTTGTTGATCTTGATAACCCACAATCAAAGAATCAACTTTATGGTAAAAGAGACTTTGTTGCTAGGAAACACGGTAAAGAAAAAGAACCATGGGTTCAAAAACCCATGCCTTTTCCTCCCAAACCATCCAAGAAAAAGGATGATGAGGATTTTGAGCGCTTTGCTGAAATGATTAGACCTATCTTTTTGCGTATGCGATTAACTGATATACTCAAAATGAATCCTTGTGCTAAGTACATGAAAGAAATTGTTACTAATAAAAGAAAGATACCAGAAGCTGAAATTTCCACCATGCTTGCTAATTATACTTTTAAAGGTGGAATACCAAAGAAACTTGAAGATCCAGGAGTACCCACTATACCATGCTCCATCAAAAGAAACTATGTTAAAACTGCTTTATGTGATCTTGGAGCCGGTGTTTGTGTTATGCCTCTCTCTTTATATCGTAGACTTGATTTAAATAAGTTGACACCTACTGAAATATCTTTGCAAATGGCTGATAAATCAACTGATATACCTATCGGTATTTGTGAGGATGTGCCTGTTGTGGTTGCAAACGTTACTATTTTAACGGACTTTGTTATTCTTGATATTCCCGAGGACGATAGTATGTCTATTATTCTTGGAAGACCCTTTTTGAATACTGCAGGGGCTGTTATTTATTACACCAAAGGCAATGTCACTTTTCATGTTGATGGTAATGAGCATACGGTACACTTTCCGAGGAAACAACCTCAAGTCCACAGTATCAATTCTATTGGAAAAATTCCATCGATTATTTTTGGAGGTTTTGAATTTCCTCTTCCTATTGTCAAGAAGAAATATGATATTCTTATTGTTGGGGATGTGCATATCCCCGTTGAGGTAACCTTGTGTTATTTGAAAATTCTCCGGTTCCATGTTATTCGGAATGAGTTTGTTAACAAGACTTGATCAACCTTGTTAATGGATTCCTTTTGATGATCATGAGATGCATGAATTTAGAAAACACAACTCTGTGTACCCTCTTTTTTACTTTCTGTTATTTATATTAAATAAAATAAAAATAGTATTTTCTGTCTGTTATGTGAATTATCCGTGCAATATAAAAATACCCCAAAAATAAAAGTTCTCCAAATGCCCTGTAATTTAAATATGATTTTTTCTGGAATATTTGAGAATATCTAGCACTGAG
Organism: Triticum dicoccoides; assembly: GCF_002162155.2. Classification (NCBI taxonomy): domain Eukaryota; kingdom Viridiplantae; phylum Streptophyta; class Magnoliopsida; order Poales; family Poaceae; genus Triticum; species Triticum dicoccoides. Next base: position 520,093,036 of record NC_041386.1, read on the forward strand.
AACACAGCAAGGGAGCAAGCACCTGGGCACGAGGGTCCAGGGCGCGCCCTACCCCCCTGGGCATGCCCCTGCCTCGTGGGCCAACGGTGGCCCTCCTCCACTTATTTTTGCATCCACACACTCCTTCTTCCTCCCACAAACACCATTATCCAACTCAAGCACGAGTTCTATCTCATTTTGCTGCGATTTTCGATCTCCTTGCTTAAAGCACCTCTCACAAAACTGCTTTGGGGGATTGTTCCTTGGTATGTGACTCCTCCAATGGTCCAATTAGTTTTTGTTCTAGTGCTTTATTCATTGCATATTTTTGCTGCTTAGGTGACCCTGTTCTTGAGCTTGCATGTCAAATTTATGTGGTTCCAAGTAGTTTTGATGCATGATATAGGCTCTACGCACTTGTAGGAGTAGTTGCTATCAATTTTGTTGAGTTTGGTTCACTTTTATTTGAAGTTACTAAAAATTTCAGAATTTTTCAGAAAATAATGAAGAGATTTTTGAGGGGCTCATCGAGTCGAAGCTCGAAGGAAAAGCAAAATGAATAAGCAAAGAGGCCCAAATATAATCTTCCTCGCATCACAGAGGTTCGGCCGTGTGAATGGCCTTGTGATGATTTCTTGAGAGCAGCCGGGATTTATGATGATTTCTATGAATTGGCTGAGAATGCAAGCCTCACCGCCTTCCTCCATGACCAGCGCGAACAGTATCTCTTACTCACCAATATCTTTGTGCAAAACTTTCATTTCCATGCTAGGAGCTCACCACCTACGGTGGAGTTTTATTTATATGATGAGCATAAGGAGATGTCACTTCGTGATTTTTGTCGGGTTTGTTTGATCCCTTTCGAGGGCATCATAGAGGAGCCACATCACGGCGATGTGGATGGATTTATTAATACCATCATTGTAGGGAAACGAGGAAGGTTTCCGATGCACGAACTACTAGCATACACTTTCCTGTTCTACGATACTTTGCTATATTTGCTAGTAGATGCTTAATTGGGCGCGGGAACTGTGGAAACCTGAGTGCACCTGATATTGTTATTTTGTGCCACGCCTTATTTCGTGATGATACATTCAGCATGGGTGCTATTATTGCAACCGGTTAAATCTTAACCGTACTAAGGGCCCCGTCTTTGGAGGCATCTTCGCCTCGTGCCTAGCTGCACATTTTAACATACCTATTAGGCATTATGAGAAGGAAGAAAAATTGCTGCCTCCTGTTTATTTAGATTATAAGAGTATGGTAGCACACAATTTTATTGTTAAGAATAGGGAAAATGAGCTCAGATACAAATTGTTCTTTGATAAACATCATCCTGAGACTATTACTCTACCTTCTCCTTCCTTGTTTGATTTATCTGCAGGCAAGTACCTTGTCCCGTTGGAGGCTATTCGCGCCTACTGGAACCCTACATCAGCCATAGACCAGAGTCGGAACCACAAGTTGATCCTCCACGACATTCTAGTTACCAGTGGGATCCGGAGATGATTGCCAACCAGTGGCAATCAGAGTCTTCTTCTTCGCAGTACGACCCCAACTATTACTATGGATATCCGCCAGGCCAACCGTGGCCATAGACCAACATAGGCCAAAAGCCTAAGCTTGGGAGAGTACATATTTCTCACCGATGTTACATTCATGTTCACACACTCATTGCTAGATGTCGGTGCTCATACTTTTTCACTGTAATATCCATGCTAGTTTATTTCTTTTTTATGCTTTCTTCTTGTGAGTTTGATAAACCTTAAGAAAAACCAAAAAAATTAGTTGTAGCTTTTAGTTAGTTCACTTTCCATGCATGTAGTAGTAATTAAAAAGAAAACCCAAAAAGATTTCCTATTCTTCCTTTTGCTTGTTGGGAGCTTTCCCGTGTATATAGTTTTATTTCTTTTCTTTTCTTTTCTTTGGGGGTAGATATGAGAAGACCATGATTAAATTGTTGAAGTAACTCATATAAGCTTTATTGTTGATTTAACCAAGAGTCCATATAGCCTTGTCTTCTCCTGTTTATTGAATGCTTGTAGATTCTAGCTTAGTCCAACGCACGTGCAGTGTTATTATTATTCACATCATTCGGTCGTGCAAGTGAAATGCAATTATGATGATATATGATGGACTGATTGAGATGGGACAAGCTGGTATGAACTCGACCTCTCTTGTTTTTGTACATATGATTAGTTCATCGTTCATGATTCAGCCTATTATGAATAAACATGTTTGCAATGAAAACTAGAGATTATAGTTGCTTATGCCATGCTTAATTAGCTAGGAGCTTATAATGGTTTACCTTGCGTGCCAACATGCTATTAAAATGGTTGCGATGTGGTATGATAGGGGGGTATCCTCTTTTGAGCACATGTTCACGCATGTAGTTGAAACAAAATCAACATGGCCTCTACGATATTTATGTTCATGGTGCATTATATCCTACTCATGCTTGCATTCGGTGTTGATTAATTTTAATGCATGTTCATGACTGTTTTCGCTCTCTAGCTGGTCGCTTCCCAGTCTTTTTCTAGCCTTCACCTGTACTAAGTGGGAATACTGCTTGTGCATCCAATCTCATAAACCCCAAAGTTATTCCATATGAGTCCACCATACTACCTATATACGGTATCTACCTGCCGTTCCAAGTAAATTTGTATGTGTCAAACTCTAAACATTCAAATAAATATCATGTTTTGTATGCTCAAATAGCTCATGTATCTACTAGGGCTGTCCGTATCTTCCATGTTAGGCGGGTTATTCTCAAAAGGAGTGGACTCTGCTCCTCACTCATGAGAAAGTGGCTGGTCACCGGGATGCCCAGTCCCATGCTTTATGCAAATCAAATCAAAATTATTGCAAACAAAACTCCCCCTGGGACTCTTGTTAGTTGGAGGCACTCGTTCTTTTGAGCAAGCCATGGATTGATGCTTGTTGGTGGAGGGGAGTATAAACTTTACCATTCTGTTTGGGAACCGCCTATAATGTGTGTAGCATGGAAGATATCGTCATCTCTTGGTTGTTATGTTGACAATGAAAGTATACCTCTCAAAATATTATTCACCTCTATTTCAAAATCGAGCTCTGGCACCTCTACAAATCCCTGCTTCCCTCTGCGAAGGGCCTATCTATTTACTTTTATGTTGAGTCATCATCCTCTTATTAAAAAGCACCAGTTGGAGAGCACCTCTGTCATTTGCATTCATTACTGTTAGTTTACATTGAGTATGACTTGACTGGATCTCTTTTACCATGAATTACAATGTCTAGTCAGTCCTTGATCTTTAAAGGTGCTCTGCATTTCTGTTTTCTGGTCTCAAAAAGGCTAGCGAGATACCATCTTGTTATATCATATTATGATTGTTTTGAGAAAGTGTTGTCATCCGAGATTTATTATTATTGCTCGCTAGTTGATTATGCCATTGATATGAGTAAACATGAAACCTAAGCGTTATTGTGAATATGGTTAGTTTATAATCTTTGCTGAAAACTTGAATGTTGGCTTTACATATTTACAACAACAAGAGCAAACAGTGTTTGTAAAAGTTTTTATTTATCACTTTCAGTTTGTCAACTGAATTGCTTGAGGACAAGCAAAGGTTTAAGCTTGTGGGAGTTGATACATCTCCGCCGTATCTACTTTTCCAAACACTTTTGCCCTTGTTTTGGACTCTAACTTGCATGATTTGAATGGAACCAACCCGGACTGACGTTGTTTTCAGCAGAATTGCCATGGTGTTATTTATGTACAGAAACAATAGTTCTCGGAATGACCTGAAACTCCACGGAGCATATTTTTGGAAATAATAAAAAATACTGGCAAAAGATCAAGGCCAGGGGGCCCACACCCTAGCCACGAGGGTGGGGGCGCGCCTGCCCTCCTGGGCGCGCCCCCCTACCTCGTGGGCCCCTGGAGCTCCTCCAACCTCAACTCCAACTCTATATATTCGTGTTCGGATAGAAAAAATAGAGGAGAAAGATTCATCACGTTTTATGATATGGAGCCGCCGCCAAGCCCTAAACTCTCTCGGGAGGGCTGATTTGGAGTTTGTTCGGGGCTCCGGAGAGGGGAATTCGTCGCCATCGTCATCATCAACCATCCTCCAGCACCAATTTCATGATGCTCACCGCCATGCGTGAGTAATTCCATCATAGGCTTGCTGGACAGTGATGGGTTGGATGAGATTTATCATGTAATCGAGTTAGTTTTGTTAGGGTTTGATCCCTAGTATCCACTATGTTCTGAGATTGATGTTGCTATGACTTTGCTATGCTTAATGCTTGTCACTAGGGCCTGAGTGCCATGATTTCAGATCTGGACCTATTATGTTTTCATGAATATATGAGAGTTCTTGATCCTATCTTGCAAGTCTACAGTCACCTACTATGTGTCATGATCCGGCAACCCCGAAGTGACAATAATCGATCGGGACCACTTCCGGTGATGATGTAGTTTGAGGAGTTCATGTATTCACTATGTGTTAATGATTTGGTCTGGTACTCTATTAAAAGGAGGCCTTAATATCCCTTAGTTTCCACTAGGACCCCGCTGCCACGGGAGGGTAGGACAAAAGATGTCATGCAAGTTGTTTTCCATAAGCACGTATGACTATATTCGGAATACATGCCTACATTACATTGATGAATTGGAGCTAGTTCTGTGTCACCCTATGTTATGACTGTTACATGATGAACCACATCCGGCATAATTCTCCAACACCGATCCATTGCCTACGAGTTTTCCATATATCGTTCTTCGCTTATTTACTTTTCCGCTGCTATTGTTACAATCACTACAAAATATCAAAAACATTACTTTTTCTATCGTTACCTTTTGCTACCATTACCACTACTATCATATTACTTTGCTACTAAATACCTTGCTGCAGATATTAAGTTTCCAGGTGTGGTTGAATTGACAACTCAGCTGCTAATACTTGAGAATATTCTTTGGCTCCCCTTGTGTCGAATCAATAAATTTGGGTTGAATACTCTACCCTCGGAAACTGTTGCGATCCCCTATACTTGTGGGTTATCACCGAGCGATACGCGTTTCTCTTGTACACGTACGCGCGTGGGTGCGAGGCGTTGGGCTCTAACTGAACCCGATCGAGGCGTTGGGCTTAACTGAACCCGAGCGATTACACTAGGTACGTTACAGAACCCGAGTGATCAATCCCTTGCTGTTAACTGAACCCGAGTGATTCCTTCGCTAATGCTGCTAACTGAAGCCGATCGATGCTGCCTCTGGATGAACAGTGAGTGTTGTTGGGGGGTTTGGATGAACAGTTCCCTGTGGGGGGTTGGATGAAGAGGACCCTGTGGTAGTAGAGGTCGTTGTCGCTGGATGAACAGTACCTCGATTGATCGAGCCGGTGGATGAACAGGACCCCGTGGAGGGGTGGATGAACAGGACCCCATGGAGGGCTGGTTAAACAGTAGCTGGTGGAGGGCTGGATGAATAGTAGCCCGTGGAGGGGTGGTTGAATAGGACCCCGTGGAGAGGGCTGGTTGAACAGTAGCCGGTGGAGGAGCGCGCGATGGAGGCTGGAGGAGGTCGACGGTGGATGAACAGTAGCAGGTGGAGGCTGGAGGAGGTCGACGGTGGAGATGAACAGTATCCCGTGGAGTCCCGTTTTGCGGTATGCCACACCCCTCCCGATGAACGGGACCCCCGTTTTGACCGTAGCGCTCCAACAGAAGTCCGTTTCCTCTGTTTTGCAGTACGCCACACCCCTCCCGATCAATAGGACCTCGTTTCCACCGTAGGAGGTCCGTTTCCTCCATTTTGCGGTACACCAGACCCCTTCCGATGAACAGGATCCCGTTTCGACCGTGGCCGGTCGAACACAAGGCCGTTTCCTCCGTTCTACGGTACGCCAGGCCTCGTTTCCATCGACTGTTTCGTCCAAGCCGGTTGGCTCCCGATGAACATGACGACGCATTCTGTTCCAACCCAGCTGGTTGCCTCCCCATGAACATGATGACGGCGCAGCTTCTCCGTTCCGACCCAGCCATGTACACAAGCCCTGGTCGTACATATGCACGAGTAGGCATTCGAGACCCCGCCCATATGTATGTACGTGGCCATATTTTCTTTCTTGCACCCTGGCCGATGTATGTACGTGTACATGCTGCGTGTGCGCCTCTATTACGACACGTGCATGCCTCTACATCGACCAGTATGTACATACACGTTCGCGACTAGAATGACAACGCTACGTACACTTTGACCAGGTGGGTCCAACTATGAGGCACTTCCTTGCATATGAAGATGTAGCTGGTGGGTCCTAGCAGTCAGGGTGTGAATCATTATTTTTTTTGCACGTAATATGGATGCACTTCCTTGCATGCGAAGATGTAGCTGGTGGGTCCCAGCTGTCAGGGGGAAACATTTTTTTTGCGAAATACGGTAGCCCATCTGGTGGCTCCCTGCTGTCAGGTGGAGGAATCATTATTTTGTACGTAATAAGGAGGCATTTCCTTGTGTGCGGCCATGGACCCAGCTGTCAGCCTCTCCACGTACAGTCCACGTCCGATGGATGTCATTCGTTGACCACGTTGACCACAGTGCACCGAGAGCACCAGGAAGGGAACGGCACGGAGCCAGGGAAGACTCAGCAGTGGTTGCCCACGCGGTGGGGAGTACGAGGGTTTACTGGTCTGGCTGCCGTCATCGAAAAATAATAGGAGGTGTGGGTGAGTAGAGGAATGGCCTGGCCAGCAATGGAGTAGGGTGGGGCGGTACGGCCTGTGCGGCAGCACAGCCGGCCACGGGAGGCGGGAGCAAGCAGTCCTACCGGTGCTGGTTTGGGCGGCTGAAGCAAGAAGACCAGAGGTTGAAGAAGCACTACGGCCATTGGATGGACATCGTACGGTCTCTATAGCAAGAATCGTTTATATTGACTAAGTTGACAAAGCCCTTGGTATGCGTCAACTTAATAGGCCCACGGGCCAGCCTCCGAAATGGTGTGCCCATATGTCAGGAGGAGGAATCATTTTTTGGGCGGCTGAAGCTAGAATATCCGAGATTAAAGAAGAAGCACGACATCTGTTGGATGGACATCCAACGGCCACTGCTGGTAGAACCGTGTGTTGACTATAAGTTGACAAAACCTTGCATACGCGTCAACTTACTTTTTTTAGGGGACACATCAACTTAGTAGGCCAACAAGTGTGTGGCAGAGAACTTATAGCCCATTTGCGATTTGCAAGAATGTACAGCCCATTTTTGAATTCTAATGGAATTTACTACAGCTCATTTACAGTTTGATTAAAAGTACAACCCATTTTCTAGCTAGGACAACGATTGATAATTTCAACCAACCGTTCAAAACAGAATTCAATAAAAATTTCCCACATTTTGATGGGATCCGAAATATTTTTATCCCGAAATTTCTAGTCAGATTAAATACAATTTCAATATAAATTTGTATTACGTAAAAATTCCAATGAAACATTGCGAGCGCAAGAATTAATGAAATTAAAATTTTCAAAATCCAAAAAGAAATATAAACTAATTATGTGTTTGGTGCATTTTTATAGTTACTGCCCAGTTTTTATAATGACATCCCATTTATTATTTTTTAAAGCTCATTTCCTTGTTAAGCCTAATGCATCCCTCCTTGGAAAGATTTACAGCCTAATGGGGCGGAGAATAACAAGTTGACCTTGTCTGGGTATTCCTCAAGAAAAGTATAGCTGGGCTAGCCATTTTCAGCTTGAAAAAAATTAATATCTGGGCTAGATATCTGGCCTGGGCTAGATGGGCCATAGCCTGCCCAGTTAATACCCTCCTCTCCTCTGAACAACAACGAAAACATCAATCAAGAAAAACTCTGTAGTGCTCACACCTCAAAAACACAAATACTGCTCGAGCTGCTTGGTCCCATCTGTCGGCCGCTCCTTGTGCAATTATCTCGTTCATTGACTACATAGGTTGACAATGGTGTGGGATCATGATGTCAGGAAACCAGGAGGAAGCAAAAAATATTATAGTTGTATATAATAAGGAGGCACTTGCGTACGTGCGGCTATGGCCCTGGTGGGTCCCCACTGTCATCCTCTCCAAGTAAAGTCATCTCCTCATTCCTCATGTCCATTGACCATGCTGATAACGCGAGATGGCGGCGCCACGGCGAGCGCAACAACTCGAAGGACGACGGAGAGGGCCTTGCGGGCCCTACGGATGGTCCGATACAGCGCCTGCTGCTCATTTGGGAAGCCAGTATCATATGGCCACATGTCCGCGACGGCATTGTCGTTCACTTGTTCACCAGTGCTCGTTGAGGAGGCGGAGGTTGCAGCACAGGTCCTCCTGTGCTGGTAGCTCTTCCACCATTAGGGCATCGAAATGTGGCCGCACCTGCTCTATGGTGACCACGGCATGAACTGGCTTGGACAGTGGCGCCGGCTCCTGTTCGGAAGCTACGTCCATCGTCTGATTGTCGACGCTCAGCTCGGCGAGCTCGCTGGCGAGCTAGCATGTCCAGCTGCTGGACCGACCCGCTGCCAAGCATGAGTCTGACTGCCGTGGCCCACCCAGACCGCCTCTCCTCGCCCGCGCGCACTTTCCGCCCGAAAAGGTCAGCGCCGCCCGCCCCGCTTCCTGGTGCAGGCGATTGCTTCGCCTTCAAACAACACAAGTGTCGTCCGTCCATCCGTCTGCCGCTCACATTAATGATATGCGGTTGCGAGGCAGCTACTCCAATGCCACATGTCTGTCCCTCCGTCGTCCACCATTGTTATATAAACTGCTACGCCGGCCATAGCCGCAGTCATCCGCCTCAGTTCCCTTTCTCCTGTCCACACCACTACTGCGCACCATGGCTTCCTCACGCTCCAATGCTCTTCGGGACGGGTGGACGATGAACCACAAGGAGATGGCAGCCATTGCTACCGACTAGCTGTCCGGCAGGCAGCCAGAGGACAACGATGTCCCAATGGATAACTTAGTAGTCGATGATCCGACGCCAACCCCCTCCTCCATGCCATCCTCGCAGGTGCATTGCACCATGACCATGGGCGAGTTTCGTGCCCAATACATGGACACGGTGAGGCAGAAGCGTGAGGAGCAGTTTCGGGAGGCGCAGGCCGATGCCGCCTACAACCACCATCTCCTCTAGGAGTACGTGCAGGCAAAGGAGCAGATCACCGCGGAGCGGGCAGAGCAAGAGGCGCTGCTCGACTCGTACCGCTCCGCCCGCGAGGGCCGCCTCGAGCGCTGGCGGTACCGCATGCGGGTGGTGGAGGCTGCGACCGCCTACAAAGAGGCCGATGAACCGGGTGAGGCGCTGTTTGGCGAGACCGAGGACGAGGCAGAGGACAATGCCGACTCTGACGAGTCCCCTCTCTGCTGGCGTTGATGAGGCCTTGTTCCGTCGAGGCCCCGCGGCACCAACAACGAGGCAGAGGACACCGCCGGCTCTGCCGAGGCCCCACCCTGCCGGCACCGAGGCGGAGGGCCTCGCCGGCTTCGGCGAGGCCCTACTCCGCTGTGGCCCCGCCCCGCCAACAACGAGGCAGAGGACATCGCCGGCTCAGCCGAGGCGCCCCTGCCGGCAATGAGGGGGAGGATTTCCATCGCTCCGCCGAGGCACCGCCCCGCCGGCAACGAGACAAAGGACATCGCCGGCTCCGTCGAGGCCCGCCCCGCTACCAACAAGGCCGCGCCACACAGAAAATGAGGAAGAGTAGAAAACGGTAGGTCACCGCCGCTCGGGTCCAAGTAAGGCCACTGCTGCTACCCTCCGGTTAGGCCAAGCTAGGCGGGTTGACCATTGACGGACGATTAGCTTCTTGGCGCCGTCGTGGAGTCGGAGAGCTATGTTGGAGAAGGACGCTGCTTCAGTTAATTAACTGCTGGTGTAGTTGGGTCACTGACATGTGGGACCAACAGGCATCTGGGCCACATGTCAGTTACGCAACTGCACCAGTAGTTAAGTCACTGAAGCTCAGTCCGCAGGAGAATAAGCTTCTGTTTGGCTCAGCCGGACAGAGTGGGTAGATTTGGTTAACTAATTATACCTCCAGCGCACCCCTTTTAGTTGAAGAATGTATGAAATGTAATGAAATCCGGCATGTTTATATGAAATCCGACCATGTATGAATGAATTTAGTTCGATTAGTTCGAATTCCTATATCACTGGCATTGGATGAACATGTAAAACAATACATACTAGGATTATTCCTAGGGTGATCACTGATAGCCCACAAGTGTAGGGGATCACAACAGTTTTCGAGGGTAGAGTATTCAACCCAAATTTATTGATTCGACACAAGGGGAGCCAAAGAATATTCTCAAGTATTAGCAGCTGATTTGTCAATTCAACCACACCTAGAAACTTAATATCTGCAGCAAGGTATTTAGTAGCAAAGTAATATGATAGTAGTGGTAACGGTGGCAAAAGGTAACGGTAGCAAAAGTAATGTTTTGGGGTTTTGTAGTGATTGTAACAGTAGCAGCGGAAAAGTAAATAAGCAAAGAACAATATATGGAAAGCTCGTAGGCAATGGATCGGTGATGGAGAATTATGTCGGATGTGATCGATCATGTAACAGTTATAACATAGGGTGACACAGAAGCTCCAGTTCATCAATGTAATGTAGGCATGTATTCCGAATATAGTCATACGTGCTTATGGAAAAGAACTTGCATGACATCTTTTGTACTACCCTCCCGTGGCAGCGGGGTCCTATTGGAAACTAAGGGATATTAAGGCCTCCTTTTAATAGAGTATCAGACCAACGCATTAACACATAGTGAATACATGAACTCCTCAAACTACGGTCATCACCAGTAAGTATCCCGATTAGTGTCACTTCGGGGTTAACGGATAGTAACACATAATAGGTGACTATAGACTTGCAAGATAGGATCAAGAACTAAAATATATTAATGAAAACATAATAGGTTCAGATCTGAAATCATGGCACTCGGGCCCTAGTGACAAGCATTAAGCATAGCAAAGTCATAGCAACATCAATCTCAGAACATAGTGGATACTAGGGATCAAACCCTAACAAAACTAACTCAATTACATGATAAATCTCATCCAACCCATCACCGTCCAGCATGCCTACGATGGAATTAGTCACGCACAGTGGTGAGCATCATGAAATTGGTGATGGAGGAAGGTTGATGATGACGATGGCGACGGATTCCCCTCTCCGGAGCCCCGAGCGGACTCCAGATCAGCCCTCCCGAGAGAGTTTAGGGCTTGGTGGCGGCTCTGTATCGTAAAACGTGATGAATCCTTCTCTCTGATTTTTTTCTCCCTGAACATGAATATATGGAGTTGGAGTTGAGGTCGGTGGAGCGTCAGGGGGCCCCCGAGGCAGGGGGCGCGCCCAGGGGGTAGAGCGCGCCCCCCACCCTCGTAGACAGGGTGTGGGCCCCTGGCGTGGATCTTTCTTCCAGTATTTTTTATATATTCCAAAAATAATCTCTGTTGATTTTCAGGTCATTCCGAGAACTTTTATTTCTGCACAAAAATAACACCATGGCAATTCTGCTGAAAACAGCGTCAGTCTGGGTTAGTTCCATTCAGATCATGCAAGTTAGAGTCCAAAACAAGGGCAAAAGTGTTTGGAAAAGTAGATACGACAGAGACGTATCAACTCCCCCAGGCTTAAACCTTTGCTTGTCCTCAAGCAATTCAGTTGATAAACTGAAAGTGATAAAGAAAAACTTTTACAAACTCTGTTTGCTCTTGTTGTTGTAAATATGTAAAGCCAGCATTCAAGTTTTCAGCAAAGACTATGAACTAACCATATTCACAATAACACTTAGGTCTCATGTTTACTCATATCAATGACTTAATCAACTAGCGAGCAATAATAATAAATCTCGAATGACAACACTTTCTCCAAATAATCGTGATATGATATGACAAGACGGTATCTCGCTAGCCCTTTCTGAGACGGCAAAACATAAATGATGAGCACCTTTAAAGATCAAGGGCTTACTAGACATTGTAATTCATGGTGAAAGAGATCCAGTCAAGTCATACTCAATGTAAACTAACAGTAATGGATGCAAATGACAGCGGTGCTCTCCAACTGGTGCTTTTTAATAAGAGGATGATGACTCAACATAAAAGTAAATAGATAGGCCCTTCGCAGAGGGAAGCAGGGATTTGAAGAGGTGCCATAGCTCGGTTTTGCAATAGATATGAATAATATTTTGAGCGGTATACTTTCATTGTCAACATAACAACCGAGAGATATCGATATCTTCCATGCTACACACATTATAGGCGGTTCCCAAATAGAATGGTAAAGTTTATACTCCCCCTCCACCAACAAGCATCAATCCATGGCTTGCTCAAAACAACGATTGCCTCCAACTAACAACAATTCTGGGGGAGTTTTGTTTGCTGTTATTTTTATTTGATTTGCATAATGCATGGGACTGGGCATCTCAGTGACCAGCCATTTTCTCGTGAGTGAGGAGCGGAGTCCACTCCTCTTGAGAATAACCCGCCTAGCATGGAAGATACAGACAGCCCTAGTTGATACATGAGCTATTCGAGCATACAAAACAGAATGTTTATTTGAAGGTTTAGAGTTTGGCACATACAAATTTACTTGGAACGGCAGGTAGATACCGTATATAGGTACGTATGGTGGGCTCATATGGAACAACTTTGCGGATTATGGATTTGGATGCACAAGCAGTATTCCCGCTTAGTACAAGTGAAGGCTAGAGAAAGACTGGGAAGCGACCAGCTAGAGAGCGACAACAGTCAAGAACATGCATTAAAGTTAATCAACACCGAATGCAAGCATGATTAGGATATAATGCACCATGAACATAAATATCGTAGAGGCTATGTTGATTTTGTTTCAACTACATGCGTGAACATGTGCCAAGTCAAGCCACTCGAATCATTCAAAAGAGGATACCACCCTACCATACCACATCACAACCATTTTAATAGCATATGTTGGCACGCAAGGTAAACCATTATAAACTCCTAGCTAATTAAGCATAGTATAAGCAACTACAATCTCTAATTGTCATTGCAAACATGTTTCTTTCATAATAGGCTGAATCAGGAACGATGAATTAATCATATTTACAAAAACAAGAGAAGTCGAGTTCATACCAGCTTTTCTCATCTCAATAAGTTCATCATATAATCATCATTATTGCCTTTCACTTGCATGACCAAATAGTGTGGAAAATAATAATAGTGCACGTGCATTGGACCAAGCTGGAATCTGCAAGCATTCAATTCAAGAGAGAAGACAAGGTAATATGGGCTCTTTGTTAGGTCAACAATAATGCATATGAGAGCCACTCAACATTTTAATCATGGTCTTCTCCTCTCGACCCCCAAAGAACAAGAAAAGAAATAAAACTATTTACACGGGAAAGCTCCCAACAAGCAAAAGAAGAACGAGAAATCTTTTTGGGTTTTCTTTTTAGTTATTACTACTACAGGCATGGAAAGTAAACTAGCTAAAAGCTACAACTAATTATTATTTTTGGTTTTTCTTAAGGTTTATTAAACACACAAGAAGAAAGCATAAAAAGGGAAATAAACTAGAATGGATATTACAATTAAAAAGTATGAGCACCGACAACTAGCATGAGTGTGTGAACGGGAATGTAATGTCGGTGAGAGATACATACTCCCCCAAGCTTAGGCTTTTGGCCTAAGTTGGTCTATGGCCATGACTGGCCTAGCAGATATCCAAAGTAATAGTTGGGGTCGTACTAAGAAGGAGCATCGGGTTGCCACTGGTTGGCAATCTCCTCCGGATCCCACTGGTAAACAGACTGTCGTGAAGGAACAAATTGTGGTTCCAGATCTGGCTTTGTAGCTGGTGTGGGGTTTCGGTAGGCGTGAATGGCCTCTGGCGGAACAAGGTACTTGCCTGCAGATAAGTCAAACAAAGAAGGAGCAGGCAAAGTGATAGTCTCAGGGTGATTTTTATCAAAAATCAGCTTGTATTTAAACATCTTTTCCTTATTCTTAACGATAAAATCATGTGCTACCATACTCTTATAGTCTACAAAAACAGGAGGCAGCAACTTTTCTTATTTTTCATAATGTCTAATAGGTATGTTAAAATGCGCAGTGAGGCGTGAGGCGAAGATACCTCCCAAGATGGGGCCCTTAGTACGGTTAAGATTTAACCGTTTTGCAACAATAGCGCCCATACTAAATATGTCATCACGGAATAAGGCATGGCACAAAATAACAATATCAGGGGCACTAAGGTTGCCATAGTTTCCGCGACCAATTAAGCATCTACTAGCAAATATTGCAAAGTAACGTAAATCTGGAAAATGTATGCTAGTAATTCTTGCATCGGAAACCTTCCTCGTTTCCCCTATAACAATTGTATCAATAAACCCTTCCACATCATCGCGATGTGGTTCCTCTACACTGCCCTCAAAAGGGATCAAACAAACCAGACAAAAATCATGAAGTGACATCTCCTTATGCTCATCATATAAATAAAATTCCACCGAAGGTGGTGAGCTCCTAGCATGGAAATGAAAGTTTTGCACAAAGATATTGGTGAGTAAGAGATACTGTTCGCGTTGGTCATGGAGGAAGGCGGTAAGGCCTGTATTCTCACCCAACTCATAGAAATCATCATAAATCCCGGCTGCTCTCAAGAAATCATCACAAGGCCATTCACAAGGCCGAACCTCCATGGTGCGAGGGAGCTTATACTTGGGCCTCTTATCCTCCTCACTTTGCTTATCCTTCGAGCTTCAGCTCGATGAGCCCCTCAAAAATCTCTTCATCTTTTTCTGAAATTTTCTGAAATTTTTAGCAACTCAAAAATAAAAGTGAACCAAACTCAACAAAATTGATAGCAACTACCCCTACAAGTGCCTACAGGCTATATCATGCATTAAAACTACTTTTGATCATATAAATCTGACATGCAAGCTCAGGAACAACGTCACCTAGGCAGCAAAATTTTGCAATGAATAAAGCACTAGTACAAAAACTAATTGGACCATTTAAGGAGTCACATACCAAAGAACAATCCCCAAAAGCTATTTTGTGAATGGAGCTTTGAGCTAGGAGATCAAAAATGGTAGCAAAATGAGCAAGAACTCGGGTTTGAGCTAGCTAGTGATTTTTTGGGAGGAAGAAGGAGTGTGTGGTAGCTGGAATAAGTGGAGGGGGCACCATGGGCCCATGAGGCAGGGGGTGCGCCCAGGGGGTGGGTGCGCCCTAGACCCTCATGGCCAGGTGCTTGCTCCCCTGGCGTGTTCTCAGTGCCAGATATTCTCAAATATTCTAGAAAAAATCATATTTAATTTCCAGGGCATTTGGAGAACTTTTATTTTCGGGGTATTTTTTATTGCACGGATAATTCAGAAAACAGACAGAAAACACTATTTTTCTTTATTTAATATAAATAACAGAAAGTAAAAGGAGGGTACAGAGAGTTGTGTTTTCTAAATTCATCCATCTCATGCTCATCAAAAGGAATCCACTAATGAGGTTGATCGGGTCTTGTTAACAAACTCATTTCGAATAACATGAAATCGGAGAATTTCGAATAACACTAGGTTACTTCAACGGGGATATGCACATCCCCAACAATAAGAATATCATATTTCTTCTTGACAGTAGGAAGAGAAATTCAAAACCTCCACTAGTGATTGTTGAAATTTTTCCAATAGAATTGATACTGTGGACTTGAGGTTGTTTCCTTGGAAAGTGTACAGTATGCTCATTACCATTAACATGAAAAGTAAAATTGCCTTTGGTGCAATCAATAACAGCCCCTGCAGTATTCAAAAAGGGTCTTCCAAGAATAATAGACATACTATCGTCCTCGGGAAGATCAAGAATAATAAAGTCCCTTAAAATAGTAACGTTTGCAACCACAACAGGCACATCCTCACAAATTCTGACAGGTATAACAGTTGATGTGTCATCCATTTGCAAAGATATTTCAGTAGGTGTCAACTTATTCAAATCAAGTCTACGATATAAAGAGAGAGGCATAACACTAACACCGGCTCCAAGATCACATAAAGTAGTTTTAACATAGTTTCTTTTAATGGAGCATGGTATAGTTGGTACTCCTGGATCTCCAAGTTTCTTTGGTATTCCACCCTTAAAAGTATAATTAGCAAGCATGGTGGAAATTTCAGCTTCTGGTATCTTTCTCTTATTTGTAACTATATCCTTCATATATTTAGCATAAGGATTCATTTTAAGCATATCAGTCAAACGCATACGCAAAAAGATAGGTCTAATCATTTCAGGAAAGCGCTCAAAATCCTCATCATCCTTTTTATTGGATGGTTTAGGAGGAAAAGGCTTGGGTTTCTGAACCCATGGTTCTCTTTCTTTACCGTGCTTCCTAGCAACAAAGTATCTGTTATCATAACGTTGATTCTTTGATTGTGGGTTATCAAGATCAACAACAGGTTCAATTTCTACATCATTATTATTGCTAGGTTGAGCATTAACATGAACATCATCATTAACATTATCACTAGGTTCATGTTCATTACCAGATTGTGTTTCAGCATCAGAAATAGAAATATCATTGGGATTCTCAGGTGTGTCAATAACAGGTTCACTAGAAGCATGCAAAGTCCTATCATTTTTCTTTTTCTTCCTTTTAGAAGGACTAGGTACATCAATATTAATTCTCTGAGGCTCAATTCTCTTAGGGTGGCCCTCAGGATACAAAGGTTCCTGAGTCACTTTACCTCCTCTAGTTGCAACTCTAACAGCAAAGTCATTATTCTTACTATTCAATTCATTGAGCAAATCATTCTGAGCTTTAAGTACTTGTTCTACTTGAGTGGTGACCATAAAAACATGTTTACTAATAAGTTTAAGTTTACCTTTGACATTAGCCATATAATCACTCAAGTGTTCAATCAGATAAGCATTGTGTTTCAGTTGTCTACCAAAATAAGCATTAAAATCTTCTTGCTTAACCATAAAGTTATCAAATTCATCCAAATATTGGCTAGCAAACTTAGCAGGAGGGATTTCAGCTTTATCATATCTATAGAGAGAATTTACCTTTACTACCTGTGTTGGGTTAACGAGACCGTGTGTTTCCTCAATAGGTGATGAATTAAGACCATGTATTTCTTCAACAGGAGGTAAATTCTTAACATCTTCAGCTTTAATACCTTTTTCTTTCATAGATTTATTTGCCTCTTGCATATCTTCAGGACTGGGAAATAGAATACCCCTTTTCTTCGGAGTTGTCTTAGGAGTTGGTTCAGGAAGTGTCCAATTAATTTCATTAGTCAACATATTATTCAATAGCAATTCAGCTTGATCAACAGTTCTTTCCTTGAAAACAAAACGAGCACAACTATCCAGGTAATCTCTGGAAGCATCGTTTAGTCCACTATAAAAGATATCAAGTATTTCATTTTTCTTGAGAGGATGATCAGGCAAAGCATTAAGTAATCGGAGAAGCCTCCCCCAGGCTTGTGGGAGACTCTCTTCTTCAATTTGCACAAAATTATATATTTCCCTTAAAGCAGCTTGTTTCTTATGAGCGGGGAAATATTTAGCAGAGAAGTAATAAATCATATCCTGCGGACTACGCACACACCCAGGATCAAGAGAATTAAACCATATCTTAGCATCACCCTTTAATGAGAACAGAAATAATTTAAGGATATAATAGTAGTGAGTTTTCTCATCATCAGTGAACAGGGTAGCTATATCATTTAATTTAGTAAGATGTGCCACAACAGTTTCAAATTCATAGCCATAGAAAGGATCAGATTCAACCAAAGTAATTAACTCAGGATCGAGAGAGAAATCATAATCCTTATCAGTAATAAAGATAGGTGAAGTAGCATAAGCAGGATCATATTTCATTCTAGGTTTCAAAGACTTTTCTTTAAGCTTAGCTAATAGTTTCTTAAGATCACTTCTGTCATTGCAGGGAAGAAAGTCTCTAGCAGTTTCTTCATCCATAACATAACCCTCAGGAACAACAGGCAATTCATATCTAGGGGGAGAATCCTCATCATCACTTTCATCAATATTATCAGTTTCAATAATTTCATTCTCTCTAGCCCTAGCAAGTTGTTCCTCAAGAAATTCACCAAGTGGCAGAGTAGTATCAAGCATAAAAGTAGTTTCATCATAAGTATCATGCATAGCAGAAGTAGCATCATCAATAACATGCGACATATCAGAATGAATAGCAGGTGTAGGTGTCGCAAGTTTACTCAAAACAGAAGGTGAGTCAAGTGTAGAGCTAGATGGCAGTTCCTTACCTCCCCTCGTAGTTGAGGGATAAATCTTGGTTCATGGATATTTCATGTTCTTCATAACGATAAGCACATATAAATCCCAAGTGACTTAAAGAATAGAGCT
The DNA here is from genome assembly GCF_002162155.2 of Triticum dicoccoides. NCBI lineage: Eukaryota > Viridiplantae > Streptophyta > Magnoliopsida > Poales > Poaceae > Triticum > Triticum dicoccoides. Next base: position 520,111,371 of record NC_041386.1, read on the forward strand.
ATGCTCCCCGGCAGCGGCGCCAGAAAATGGTCTTGATAACCCACAAGTATAGGGGATCGCAACAGTTTTTGAGGGTAGAGTATTCAACCCAAATTTATTGATTCGACACAAGGGGAGCCAAAGAATATTCTCAAGTATTAGCAGCTGAGTTGTCAATTCAACCACACCTGGAAACTTAATATCTGCAGCAAGGTATTTAGTAGCAAAGTAATATGATAGTAGTGGTAACGGTGGCAAAAGGTAACAGTAGCAAAAGTAATATTTTTGGGTTTTGTAGTGATTGTAACAGTAGCAGCGGAAAAGTAAATAAGCGAAGAACAATATATGGAAAGCTCGTAGGCAATGGATCGGTGATGGAGAATTATGCCGGATGCGATCGATCATGTCACAGTTATAACATACGGTGACACAGAACTAGATCCAGTTCATCAATGTAATGTAGGCATGTATTCCGAATATAGTCATACATGCTTATGGAAAAGAACTTGCATGACATCTTTTCTACTACCCTCCCGTGGCAGCGGGGTCCTATTGGAAACTAAGGAATATTAAGGCCTCCTTTTAATAGAGTGCCGGACCAAATCATTAACACATAGTGAATACATGAACTCCTCAAACTACGGTCATCACCGGTAAGTATCCCGATTATTGTCACTTCGGGGTTAACGAATCATAACACATAATAGGTGACCATAACTTGCAAGATAGGATCAAGAACTCACATATATTCATGAAAACATAATAGATTCAGATCTGAAATCATGGCACTCGGGCCCTAGTGACAAGCATTAAGCATAGCAAAGTCATAGCAACATCAATCTTAGAACATAGTGGATACTAGGGATCAAACCCTAACAAAACTAACTCAATTACATGATAAATTTCATCCAACCCATCACCGTCCAGCAAGCCTACAATGGAATTACTCACGCACGGCGGTGAGCATCATGAAATTGGTGATGGAGGAAGGTTGATGATGACGATGGCAACGGATTCCCCTCTCCGGAGCCCCGAACGGACTCCAGATCAGCCCTCCCGAGAGAGTTTAGGGCTTGGCGGCGGCTCCGTATCATAAAACATGATGAATCCTTCTCTTTGATTTTTTTTCTCCCCGAACACGAATATATGGAGTTGGAGTTGAGGTCGGTGGAGCATCAGGGTGCCCACGAGGCAGGGGGCACGCCCAGGGGGGTAGGGCACGCCCCCACCCTCATGGACAGGGTGTGGGCCCCCTGGCATGGATCTTTCTTCCAATATTTTGTATATATTTCGAAAATAATCTCCGTTGATTTTCAGGTCATTCCGAGAACTTTTATTTATGCACAAAATTGACACCATGGCAATTCTGCTGAAAGCAGCGTCAGTCCGGGTTAGTTCCATTCAAATCATGCAAGTTAGAGTCCAATACAAGGGCAAAAGTGTTTGGAAAAGTAGATACGACGGAGACGTATCCATCACCTCGTTTGCAGCAGTTTCGCATGTACTCCATCAGGTCCTTTTTAGTCTGTATACAAGTTTTGTCTGTAGTCAAAGTATCTCTAGTTTGACCAATCTTTTAGAAAAAGGTATTTTACATTCACAATGTAAAATCAACTGAGTTGATAGAAATCTATATGCGAAGTAAAAAGGAACAGAGGGAGTACAAAGATTTTGAGCTCCTTTTTAGCGTTCATGTACATTGCAATCAAACACACAGGCCTGGCAATTCATAGAGAACATTCAAAACAATCAATGATTATGCATCTCAGCAATTCAGATGTCAGAGCCAATATTTACTTCACAACTAAACAATAAATAAAAATCGATCGATTCTGCTGACAGCAAAGGGCGTCCCATTTGAAAATATCAAATGCATGTCTTCTTGCTAACATCAATGAGCAAAATTTGACAAGGTTGTCCCATTACCTTTGACAAGGTTTTCCCATTCCAAAATATCAAATGCCTACGATTGTGGAATGGGCAGGGTTTTCCATCAGTTGTACATTGACATGGCACCTCGTGCTAAATAAACCAGCTGTTCTTTTTGTGCAGTTCCATCAAAATCAACCAAATTCGCGTGTAGCTTTTATGATTTTGCCTTTATATGTTGCAACGCCTTGAACATATCGGCACCTCCTTTCTTATGGTAGAAATGAATGATTCGATGTATTCATGAACATTTTGTGCAGTTCCCATTGAAATCAAGCTGAGCACCCCTGTTTGTACAAATACAAAATAAGTGATTAGTATAAAGAAAATTGTACTATGAATTGACAGTTTAAACAGGCACCTACATGGTCCATGTAGAGCACACTTTAAAAAAATGGAACTCACATGAAAGAATCCTAGAACAACATTGTACTTGCGCGTCACAGAAAAAAGATGGAGATATGTCAGTCCTTTCGAGATGAAGTTAGTTTGGTCTTGTGGGGAGTAATGTAACCATCCTTCAACTGCTCCTTCTGATCAGAAGATAGATAGGGCTTCTTCATCCTAGCATAATCGGAACTAGTCACTTCACGTACTCCATATTCTTCTTCAGAGGAGGATGATCCTGTTGTGCAAAGACAAGAGGACAACTAAATGCTAGCATCCCTGTTTGCTTGAAAAAAAGGAAAGGAAATATTTAAAAACAGCACAGATGAAGCACTTCTCAAGGACAATACCACTTTCTCATGACAGTATCTAAACAGTAGCACAACACCAATAGGGATGACAAAGCTCGAAATCCGTGGGGAGTAACAACCTTTGTCAGGAGGCTTATTGTGTAGAGCATACAGATCAAGCACTTCTCCGGAACCATCTGTTGTTATCTATTGTGGTTACCATGCTTACTATATACTCCTAGATTAGTTTAATGTTTCCAACATCTTGTGGTGTAGTTCCACTAAAATATATGGTATCTTCAAAGAAGATCCCTATTTGCACAAGTAGAGATAATTACATATTACATTAAGAGTGGCATCAAATCGGTGGCAAAACAATTGCTCGTCCAGCCATAGCAATAAATTAAGATGCAAAACTATATCATTACTTGTGTCATCACAGTTCCAGTGCTTCATTACAGCACCGGGAGTTGATTTTTGTTTTTCTTCTGCTTTTTGTTCCCCTTCATCACTTGGTTCAATAACAAACAAGCTTCGCCTTCAATGTAAGATTTGGCATGTTAATTAGGGAGCACAAGTATAGCACTAAACTATGACATTAATTTTCTGGTGAAAGTGGCAAAATACAGGCCAAAAGTTGTGCAATATCCTCATCTTACCTCAATGGGATATTACGGTGCACATACAGATTGGAAGTCTTGTCTCCATTTGTGCAGTTCACTAAAATCAAGCAACATTACCGTACAAGTAGCACAACATATGAAAGCACACTGCGCAATCATGTGAAAAAAAGGCTAGTACTAACCTCTCATGACGCAGAATTCAAACAACTCACAAGAAGAAGATCTGAACCAGATTTTCCAATACGGATAGGAAGTAAGATCTCCTCTTGTGCAGTTCCACTAAGATCAAGCAACGTTGTCGGTGTGACATTTTGGTTGAACTTCACAAAACACTCTTAAAACAAAAGTATTTTGTGCAGTGCAACAAAAGGTCACAATAGCAAAGAGGTGAAGTAGATAACACTTTTAGCATGTCATTTAACAACCTCTAGTCCATGTATAGTCCTTGGAACCAAGTAGGTAGGGACTAGGGACTTTTTATTTACTAAAAAAAGTCCTAGGACTTTTTAACCAAACAGGGCCTTAGATTAACAATAGGTAAAGAGTTGTATGGGACAATGGACTCACCATCACCATGTGCATCTACCGATGTATGAAGGGTGATGCACAGTCTGTTGCAACAAAGAACAAACAACCAAGGAGCATATTTGTGTTGGTCCCAGTTTTGTTATCTTTAGACACCTTTCCCTATGTGAGCGCATCAAATCTAGTCCTGCTAAAACTCTATAGCCTTGTCCCACAAAACAAAAAGATCAGTTTGTTATAGATGTGCGTACTGCGTTTGTCATTGTTTTGCCTTTTCGACCAATGTAGGTGTTGGATAGCCAGTATGTACTAGTACTTTCCCCCCTTCCTTTCCTCTTTGAACCACGTCCTAGATTCATGCTATGCTACTTTCCCCACTACTTTCCCCCTTCCTTTCCATTTTGAACCACGTCCTAGATTCATGCGATACAAATTTCCCCACTACTTCCCCCCATTCCTTTCCTCTTTGAACCACGTCCTAGATTCATGCTATGCAACTTTCCCCACTACTTTCCTGTTTGATCCAACACCAAGATTCGAGTGCAGAAGCGAAAAAATCCCACATGCAGCTAGAGCAATGCATGTGGAATAAGTAAATTATACCTTAAGGTTCTTGGGGTGTGGTTCAATGGGCGACCAGAGGCCGTTCTGCCCACACTATGTACGACAGCGAGGAAGAAGGGGTCGGTGGCCCTCCCGCGCTGCCGCTGGGTGAAAGAGAACAGTTGCTTCGGTAGTGCATTCCCTCCCTCACCGACAGCGAAAACGTTAAGCCTCCTTCCCTTCCCGGCAGACGGATCCTATCGTCTCTTTGACCAGCAGTGAGGGGAGAGAGAGAGAGGCCAGTGAAGTCTTGTTTAGATCTGGAGAGGGTGAGAGAGTGTGAAGAGAGAAACTACAAGCGCTGACGCTCTAGTGTGTATAGATATAGTGGAGAGAGAGTATGAAGAGTGCAAACCCTAGAAAACAAGCGCCGAGGCTGAGATGGTATAGCTCCATATCCATCCATTTTGACCAGTCAAAGAATCCTCCTGGCACCGCCCCAGATCACTTTCTCTCTCTGTCATGCGGGGCCTACCTATCATTGGGTGGAAGAAAGAAGTCGAACAAAAGCAAAATTATGCTCAAGTGTGGTTATCGAACCCGAGACCTCTAGTTTGATGAGCGAAGAGGCTAACCAGCTACACCACCCTCACGTTATGTTTAACTAGAGAAAAGTAACCTTTTATACATTCCTGCATTTGTGTGACAAGCATGCCGTGTGTTTTTTGCGTGGGAGTCATTGGGATTCAAATCATAATCATGTCATGTGCCTTTGGTGGTAAGGTCTTTTGGGATTTAAAGCAGTGTTGGTAGTACAGAAATAATGTTAGCACGTGAAATACAAATTAATATAATTTTTTGTGACATGCATGAACATTTTTTTAGTTCAACCTATGGTCAAAATTTGACATGAAATACAATGGGGACCAATAAACCAGGACGAAGGTAGTACGCGAAGTTTGCCGTCAGAAGCGAGCCGATCTGGCTCTCCTGAGCTAGCAAGGTTTTTCTAGCCCACCCAAGCTAGCTGGCCCACAAAAGCTAACATATTTTAACACCTCCAAATGCCTAACCTTGCCCAGCTGGGCTATAAACTGTTCTTGCTAAGGATCCAAACGCTCCCTAAGTAACTCACGCGATATTCCTATTCTATGAACATGTGTGTGCGTGTGCGTGTGTGTGTGTGTGTGTGTGTGTGTGTTTAATAGCATGTGTGTGTTAGAGAGAGCGACGCATTGACCTACTCCTACAGAGAGATGGTGTGTAGTGTATGATTTAGCCGCGAGAGTCGGTGCATCCTCTCGTTTCCGGGTGTCCAGTTGGGACAGGCGGACCGTTGCCACGCCCACTCCTGATCAGCCTGGCCCACCCAAAGCCCCTCCATCGCCCGCGCACGCTTCCCACCTGAAACGGTCAGCGCCGCTCCAAAGAATCGGTGCCGCATTCATGCGTGGGCAGAGCGGACGCGACCTCTCACTGGCGCCTGCGTTGAAGAGAGAAGCAGATTCAAGAGTGATGGTTGCTTCGTCCGTCCAACTTACTGCTGGGTCTATGTGATTTGACGGCTCATTGGTCATTATTACTGAGGTGGTAGGACTACTGGATGTCCCACGCTTTCGGCGAAAGGAGGTACTACTAGATTACAATTTTCTCCATTCTTACAGCGGAGGAGTACGAGAGCAGTGAAAACACGCAGGCTCAGTGATTACATGGCCCACCTCACATTATCACCATATTTTCTGGACACCGTGCGATACCTAACTCTTTACATAGTACTAGTATAGTACGTACTGTAATTTATCAGCGAGATAAATTTGTACAATGCTATGAAGCTTCTATCTTCCGTTTCATGTATCTTCCGTCCAAGGTTTCCCGTTGCAACATTTCATCAAATACAAAGGAGACTAACATGCATGCTATTGCATCTCAATGATTGACAGATCATAGCCAATATGTACTCCCTTTGTTCCAAAATAAGTGTCTCAACTTTATGCAAACTTTAGTACAAAGTTGTACTACTACTAAAGTTGACACTTATTTTGGAACAGAGACAGCTAAAGAAAAAATGATCCATGCAGTCCCTAGCCCTTGAACCGTAAACCCCAACCAGGCTTTAATTTGCTGGCAACGTTGGAGCTTCCGAAGAAATGAAGTTTGCAACCCTTTAACCATCGGATCATTTTGTGCAGTTTCACCAAAATCGAGATGAGCATCCCTGTGGCAAAGAAATTGAAGAAGCGTGATTAGAATAAGATTACTCGGACTAGTTGATGAGACATAAACTCATCACAAATATAGTACGTAGAAGCCAGTAGAGGTATGTGTGGGCAAAGAAGTAGAAAAATATCCACATGGAGTGATGTGGGCAGCTGGAGCAGTGGTGCAAGCCGGTTGTAAAGGAAGTTGTACCTGAGGGATGTCAGGACGTAGCTCAACCTAGAGGAGGGCGGCGGGAGGCGGCAACTGCACATGTCGTGGCAGTGAGCAAGGGACGAAGGCAACCTCACCGGCTTTGTGAGAGAGAATGGCGGGGACCCCTGATTGGGACGTGCCGACAATGCCTCCATATGAACCTATTTATATTGTGTATGTGCCACTGAAGAAAAAAACTTTATTTATAAATGACGTGGCACCGTTCATGCGTGGTTCCCGACCCTCCATTATTTATAAGTGAGTAACTACTACTAGACGCGTCAAATTATCACGTGGGCTGCATCATCTTACAGAAATGAGCTCCACCGTGTCACGTGTGTGGTTGGGGAAGACGCAAAGAGCGCTACTAGTACACTATGTGCGTGGGTGCGTGCACCTCTTCTCTTCGAGCATGGTTATTAAAAGTATAGCCCACTACTGTACTACCACGCGATTATTATATATGGGCAAAGAGTATAGGCAGTAATAATGACTAATAAGCCGTGAAATCACGAGGCCCACCTTTCTCTATGTTCGACCAAGGAAGCAGCCATCATTTCACTCCTCATTGAATATCCATCTGCTGCTACCTCCGCGAATAAATAAAAATCTGCTTCTACCTCCTTAGCATGGTTAATAATATAGCCATGTCAATCATGACATAGAAATATCATTCACCGATACAATAGGGATGGATCTAAGGCTGGTGATTTTTTTTACTTTGTCTCTTTCTCTTTTTGTCTCATTTACTCATTTTACATAGGAGCATGGGTAGAGGATGGCTATTCCTTTCGATGGGACTTCTTCATGGGGTTTAAGACTAAGGATGGTCATAGTGGGGAGTAACTTAGACTAGTAACATGCTTTTGTTACTAGTCCATGTGACTACCTTCATAATGGGTAGTAACATATAGATGGTAACATACAAACCTTCATTTATTGAGACATAGACTCATTTTACCTCGGGGTGTGTTATGTTACAGTAACATATTATGTTACCACAAGCATCTCTTCCCTCATTAACTCCATGCCACATAAGCAAATTTGTCTTGGGATGTGTCATGTTACTACATAAGTTACTCCCACTATGACTAGCCTAAGCAGCTCCGAATTATGCCCGCTGCCCACCACTCTGAATCGTTCCATCTATGATAAGGAGTAGTCCCATAGCAACAATGAGGTCCACTATGTCTAGCACGTCCTGTAAGAAGAGACTGTCACGCAAAACATACATCGTGTTGCCTTCTTCCTCGTACAGTACGTACCACTGGTACATACTACAAGTACTACTACTACTCGTTCTCCTATAAACCTTGTGCTTGGCATCTCCAAAATATTAACCTTGCGATTGGCTCTCCGCCTCTTCGGGAAGCCGAGCAATAATGGTACTGCAGTATATATCATTCTGGCTATATGAGACCGAATGAATTGCTGCATGTTCACCATGTGGGCGAGGGAGAGTGCGTACTATTGCGTCCTTTTCAATATTGACTACATACGGAGCAAAAGAGTGAATCTACACTCTAAAATACATCTATATACATCAGTGTTTGGAGTATGTACTAGTAGTTCATATTGAAATCTACTAAAGGACTAATATTCCAAATAATATGATAATCTCTCTAATCAAGGTAGGGACCAGGAGTACACGGAGGGAGTAGTAAAATTTTCTCCTCGTCCTATGAGCCACCGCGCGTGTGGGCGAGGGAGCGGGCGTAAGGCATAGTAAGCAAGCTCACCTCGTCCTGCGAGCCACCACGCCCGTGGGCGGGGGAGACGGTGTACTAAGCAAGCTTATCCTCGTTCTACGAGTTGATGGGACACATCAAAAGTAATACTCACAGAGCATCCTAAGTGTATAGAGCATTGCCTCTAAGGTAGGCCCCACATGGTTTGCCTCTTTTTTAACATAATGCGTCAAGTCGCAATTTCTTTGTTCACCCATGGTTGACGATCCTCCATCAAGTCGACAACTAGTACACGTGTCAAATTACCACGTGGGCAGCCTTTTCGTACAGAAATGAGCTCCACAATGTACCTGCGCGGGTGTGGTAGGGAAAGAGACAGGAGTACGAGTGCCGTGCGTGCACCTCTTCTCTTCGTGCACGTCCCCCATCTACATGGGTGTGTGTGAGAGAGATACAAACCTAGATAGATGGCGTGTGCGTTCATGACACATCAAAAATTTGACACATGCAATGTGTGTGAAATAGAGGCCTATCGATATCATATATAAAGGGGGCGATCCATGAGAAGAGAGGGAGGGGTCATATATATCGACAGAGTCGAAGAGAGGATCAAGTGGGTGGGTGCGAGATCGATGAAGAGAGCCATCAAAATTGTGTGTGTGCGGGTCAAATATATAGGGCGACTAACCTACCGGAACGTCGGAGGGCACATGGCAAGTTTGTGTGTGGCAGGGAGACATGACTAGAGCGCTCAATGTATCAGTGTGTGGGGGGAGGAGGGGGAGGCAGAGGCCTAACTAGAGAGGTAGAATGACTCATATATGTGTTGAGAAGGAGAGACCCAGCTATGTCTTGAGGGAGATCAGCTGACATCCATACATAACTGAAGGACAGGAAATAGGTTGGACAGAGAGAGAGAGAGAGGAGAGAGAGGGGGGAGGGAGAGGGGTAGAGTGTTGGATGGGTGATGGAGTTGCTTCTCGAAGATGGTGGGAGAGGCCTACTGGACAAATTGAAGGTAGAACTACAATATTATCAATAAGAGTAGGGATGTGTTTCTGTGTGTGTCTGTGCGTGATAGATGTGTCGGGACGCATGCATGGATGATGAAGGGGAACCATGTGTTTGGTAAGCAAACCAACTAGATCGGTAGATCAATTGTTGTTTGTCGGAGGAAGGGAGAAACATAACTAATGAGGTAGGTCGATCGACGCGTGGGAAAAACGAGTTATAAGGACCTAGCTAGCTATATGTATAGAGGAAGATCAGTCGATGTACATCCATTTGTTAGAGGCAAATAAGGCCCAGCGAGACAGATAGACAGTGAGAATGGAGCTAGGAGGTGGTGCGAGATGCCAAGCTACTAGCTAGATAGGGGGAGGAGTGTGCGATTGTGAGATCGATGAAAATAGGGGCGAGAGTTTACACGTGTGTGGGACCGTATGAGAGACACGAGGCATGGACACGGAAAGGAGGACATGGAAGGTGCGTGTGTATGTTGTAGGCAGACATCGATGGAGAGGTTTATCGATCGGTGTGTGTCGGAAAGGAGTTGTGGAGACTATGGGAGAACGACCTAAAAAAGAATGTGTGCGATGGATAGAATGTTGAGGGAGGGGGAGTGCGAGGAGGGCGTGTGCATGCACGAGTGAAAGTTAATGCTAGCTACAAAGGTTAGAGGATTGTGTGGGTGTAAGAGACTAACAAAGATGATAATTTGATGTGAAAGTGGATTCATATATTTGAATAGGAGATCATAGTGTTATAAACATATGCATGCATGAATATAGCGATGATACGCGTGTTGTGGTTTTGCACATGTTATAACATAACGTGATAATGCATGGCATTTGCAACTCACAGCTAAATGTCGAACAATCTAAACCATACTATACATCAAACAATCTCACATTTTATTTGAATTTGTGATAATGTGTGGTGTTTGCAGCTTACAACTAAATATCGAACAATCTAAACAATACTATATATCGAACAATCACATATTTTATTTGAATTTGTGGTAATGTGTGGCGTTTGCAACTCACATCTAAATACTTGTAGGAGTAGGGGGCACCATACATTATGTGATAAACATATTATACATATGAGACAGGGTTTAGATTATGAAGATCTAGCTAGAGCTTGAAATGTACTGCGATTAGAAATCAACATAAAGTGGATTCAAAAAATCGAGTTCGAGTTCATATAGTACACATAGTTCATATCTTACTCGACAGTAATCATGTGGTGTGATGTGAAGATAATACACAAACGATGGTTTAACTTGACAATAATGATGATTGTAAATCTTATTAAAATAGAGAAACAAATTCAAATGGTTTGACTTCACAACAATCATTATTGCGGATCTTATTCAAATAGAGAAACAAATTCAAATTTAGTTCATATTGAAGCAGTGGTATATAGGACTAGACTCTCTTGTGTGGTGCGAATTGATTTATTTTTTTTGTCGACGGAAGTGCGAATTGATTTGGTACAGTACACATTAGGCTCGTCTAAAAATTTCAACCCGCGCCTTGTTACCCCGAAATATTTAAGATACTTATTTGTCTCGTTGTGCTCCGAAAACTCCCTCCATCTCAACACGCGCATTGCTATCCCAAAATTACAACGTGTGCGAAAACTCCCACCTCCTGCAAAATCCCAACACGTGAAATGCCCGTCATACCCCTAAACCGAAAAATCGCCTAGCACAAATCGGTGGGGGTACTACCGTAACTTACCCACCATTTAGGACAAGCGGGTCCTTAAGCCATGGTTCCCCACTCCCACCCCATCAGCCCACCCATTCGTACATCGAGGCCGTGAAAACCCGCGAAGCCCCACACCCTCCTCCGTCTACCACCCAGCCGGAGCCTCTTCCCCGATGATGTCGTCCACAGCAACACCTCGACATCCCTCATCCACCGTACCGGATGAGGATCCATCGTCGATCTCATTGTCTTGCCGGTTTAGCCACCCCGTCCTCCACCTCCAAGGAGCTGCCCCGACGTTCCCCTCGTCTTTCGCGCCACCTCCATTCCCACACCATCGTCCTCACCTGCACCATCGGAAGAGCATCATCATCACTGTTTCCTCGGATGAAGCGGAGGCCTAATCGGTGCCACCAAATAGGTTGTACACTAATCGCCGCATTTTCTTCCTGATTTGATCTCACAGTGCTGCCAGCGCTCAGTCCCGAGCCGACACGGCACGGCTCCATTCATGGCGGCGTCGCCGGCCACTTCCTCCATGGCGTCGCTCCCTCGGCGGCGATGTCCACATCAGTAGGAGCTGATGCTGCTTTAGCTCTCGCTCGCGCTACTGATGTCCTCTTGCTCTCGGTCCCCTGCTTGGTCTGCTCTTGCTATTGCTCTTGCTCTTGCTCCCGTTGCTGCTCTCGCTCTTGCTCTTGCTCTTGCTTGCGATGTTGCTCCGATTTAGCTACACTTCAGTCGACTGAATCGACTTTTGGGTCAGTCGATTTTCAGGGGGGGCTTGTCGGAGTTAAGGAAGAACCAGCCGCAGCGGGGAGGGGGGCTCACCGGAGAGGTACCCCACTATCTATCTTAGGGTTTAGGGTAGGGGCGGTGGTCGCCGGCGGTGGTGGGGCGGTGGCGTGGGGGTCGCCGGAGAAAAAGCTCGGCACGGGTGGCCTAGAGGGATGGCCGGGGCAGCGGCGGACTGGCCGTGGGGAGTGGTTTCAGGGCGGGCGGGGCGGTGCACCGCCGGCCATGGGCGGCAGGGGGCGACTGTTTGGCCAGTGGTGGCTGGCGACTCAAGGTAGCCTCACCTGATGCTGCTACATGACCAGCTGCCTCGGCTCTCACACGCGTTGCTCCTACTGCTACTGCTTTTCTGCTACTAGTCTGTTCAGTTTTGACAGTCAAATTCAGTTTCGACAGCAAAATTCAGTTTCGACAGTTAAGTTCAGTTTCGACAGTTAAATTTAGTTCGACAGCTAAGTTCAGAGATGAGCGGCTGATGTATTTTACATCTAGCACCTTGTGGTTATGTATTTTACGTCATCTATTGGAGATTATATTAGAATTCCACTCAGGTTAACGTTGTCTCTCTTGTCCTGCTTCAGCCTCGACGTCGTACAACTTACCGGAGCTGCTCCAACGACGAAACGCTCCATCACAACGAAACAGTACCCCGGGCTTCATCTCCAGACGCCTAAGATCTTCTTCCCCTCCTTCGACAGTCAAGTCAGTTGGAGCATCCACACCGACCAACCCAATCATGCTGAGATCGACATGGCTTCGCCAAAGAGGTTGTACACTTGTTGCATCTCTTTTTTACTCTACATGTTATATATATTGTCCACTGAGCACACATAGTAACGTGACATACGATTATTTTATCCTGCTATATGACAAGCATTGAGGTACCAGGCAACTTAGCTATCCGTTATGGACTCTCTTGAAAGCCATCATTATTTATCACTACGCATTTGAGCTGTGCATTTGTCGATGGGCCTGGGAGTTGACCTAGTAGGACAGTGGCGTGGGTCCAAAGTAATAGAAGCAGCACAAAAAGATTTTTTGAGTGTAGGCTTTTCCTTGCTCAAGCCTGCATACTAGAATTGCCAGTGCTTGAAAGGAAAAGTGAAGGAAAAACATAGGAATTGGAAACTTTCCTATGGTACTACTATTCATGAATTTGGTTCAAAGGAATGGAGAAAAGGAAAACTATAGGATTTGTTCCTTCAGTGTCTCCTTGAAATAAAAACCGTAGGAATTTTAATTTCCACTTGTCCTCCTTTTCAAATTCCCTTTCATGAAGCACAAGACTAAGAGATAGTAGCATAATAGCATTATAACCGTACATTTTCTTGTGGTTTGACTTAATCTCACCATGCTTCTTTGCATCCTGTGATCTTCCAATTCTTGTGAATCAAACACCCAGATTGGCAGAAATCCTGTTGAGGGAGTCCTGGATTAGGGGGTCTCCGGACAGCCGGACTATATCCTTTGGCCGGACTGTTGGACTGTGAAGATACAAGATTGAAGACTTCGTCTCGTGTCCGGATGGGACTCTACTTGGCGTGGAAGGCAAGCTAGGAAATACGGATATGGATATCTCCTCCTTTGTAACCGACCTTGTGTAACCATAACCCTCTCTGGTGTCTATATAAACCGAAGGGTTTTAGTTCGTAGGACAACAATCACAACATACAATCATACCATAGGCTAGCTTCTAGGGTTTAGCCTCTCTGATCTCATGGTAGATCTACTCTTGTACTACCCATATCATCAATATCAATCAAGCAGGACATAGGGTTTTACCTCCATCAAGAGGGCCCGAACCTGGGTAAAACATTGCGTCCCCTGCCTCCTGTTACCATCAGGCCTAGACGCACAGTTCGGGACCCCCTACCCGAGATCTGCCGGTTTTGACACCGACATTGGTGCTTTCATTGAGAGTTCCTCTGTGTCGTCGCCATTAGGCTTGATGGCTCCTACTATCATCAATAGCGATGCGGTCCAAGGTGAGACTTTTCTCCCCGGACAGATCTTCGTATTCGGCGGCTTTGCATTGCGGGCTAATTCGCTTGGCCATCTGGAGCAGATTGAAAGCTACGCCCCTGGCCATCAGGTCAGATTTGGAAGTTTGAACTACACAGCCGACATCCGCGGAGACTTGATCTTCGACGGATTCGAGCCACAGCCGGGCGCACCGCATTGTCACGATGGGTATGACCTAGCTCTGCTGCCGAACAGTACCCCAGAGGCCGCGCCCGCATCAGCTCCGACCCTTAGCTCGGAGCCAACTGCGCCAATCGAGGACTGGTGGTTAGACACCGCCTCAGGGGCTGCAGTCTCAAGGGCGATCGAGCTGAACACCAGCCTAATCCTCTGCGCAGCCCGTGACTCCAAGGTGTCGGACTCTTTTTCGGACTCCGAACCATCCGCGCCCCTCCCAATCGAATCCGATTGGGTGCCGATCATGGAATTCACCGCCGCGGATATCTTTCAGCACTCGCCCTTCGGCGACATTCTGAATTCACTAAGGTCTCTCTCTTTGTCAGGAAAGCCCTGGCCGGACTATGGCCAACAGGATTGGGATGCGGACGACGAAGAAATTCGACGCCCACCCACCACCCACTTCATAGCCACTGTCGATGATTTAACCGACATGCTCGACTTCGACTCCGAAGACATCGACGGTATGGACGACGATGTAGGAGATGAACATGAACCAGCACCTATAGGGCACTGGAAAGCCACCTCGTCATATGACATATACATGGTGGATACACCCAACGAAGGCAATGGCGACGAGATAGCGGAGGATGACCCCTCCAAGAAGCAACCCAAGCGCCAACATCAGCGGCACCGCTCTAAGTCCCGCCAAAGCAAAAGTCGTGATACCGGCACAGGAGATAATAACACTCCGGATAGTGCCGAAGACAACAACAACCCCCTCCAGCAAGATTAAGAGCAGGAGGATGAAGGAGCCAGCTCTCCTTAGAGAGCGACAGACAGAGAGGAGGAGGATGACAATTACATGCCCCCCTCCGAAGACGAGGCAAGCCTCGGCGACGGTGAATTCGCCGTACCAGAGGATCCCGTCGAACAAGAGCGCTTCAAGCGCCGGCTTATGGCCACGGCAAATAGCCTGAAGAAAAAGCAGTAACAGCTTCAAGCTGATCAAGATCTGCTAGCGGACAGATGGACCGAAATCCTCGCGGCCGAGGAATATAAACTCGAGCGCCCCTCCAAGAATTACCCAAAGTGCAGGTTACTACCCCGACTGGAGGAAGAAGCGTATGATACGGCTGATCGGACACCTCGTGGCCGCGATAGAGAGGCATTCCAGCCAAAAGCTCAGCCTCCACCCCGATGCCATTCAAATAAAATGGCATGGGGAGATACGCCAGACCTGTGAGACCTATTGGAGGACAAAGAAAAGCATGCAAGATCGATCTACGGATCACAACGGCGCATCACTCTGCGAGACGATAAACGTCACACTGGATTAAGTAAAAGGACATCCGGCCGGGCCGAACACAGCGGGCAAGACCCATTTGAGCTGGGTCGCGATATAGCCCAATACAGAGGCTCCGCACACCCCTTATGCTTCACAGACGAAGTAATGGAACATCAATTCCCAGAAGGTTTCAAACCTGTAAATATTGAATCATACGACAGCACAACAGATCCCGCAGTATGGATTGAGGATTTCCTCCTCCACATCCACATGGCCCGCGGTGATGACTTACATGCCATCAAATACCTCCCACTAAAGCTCAAAGGTCCAGCGCGGCATTGGCTTCACATCTTGCCAGCGGACTCCATTAGCTGTTGGGAAGATCTGGAAGCCGCATTCCTTGACAACTTTCAGGGCACTTATGTGCGACCACCAGAAGCCGATGACTTGAGCCACATAATTCAGCAGCCAGAAGAGTCGGCCAGGTAATTCTGGACTCGGTTCCTTACAAAGAAAAATCAAATCGTCGACTGTCCGGATGTGGAGGCCTTAGCGGCTTTCAAACACAACATCCGAGATGAGTGGCTAGCCCGGCACCTTGGTCAGGAAAAGCCGAAATCTATGGCAGCTCTCACAACGCTCATGACCCGCTTTTGTGTGGTAGAAGACAGCTGGCTGGCTCGCAGTAATAACATATCAAAGAACCATGGTACCTCAGATACCAAGGACGGCAATAGCAGGTCACGTTGCAACAAACATAAGTGCCGCATTAACAGCGAAAATACTGAGGATACGGCAGTCAATGCCGGATTCAAAGGCTCTAAACCCGGTCAGCGGAAAAAGCCATTCAAACAAAGTACGCCGGGTCCGTCCAGCCTGGACCGTATACTCGATCACTCGTGTCAAATACACGGCACCCCAGACAAGCTAGCCAATCACACCAACAGGGATTGTTGGGTGTTCAAGCAGGCCGGCAAGTTAATTGCTGAAAACAATGACAAGGGGCCGCATAGCGATGACGAGGAGGAGCCCCGGCAGCCGCACACTGGAGGACAGAAGAGGTTTCCCCCGCAAGTGCGGACGGTGAACATGATATACGCAACCCACATCCCCAAGAGGGAGCGGAAGCGTGCGCTCAGGGATGTATATGCATTGGATCCAGTCGCCCCAAAGTTCAACCCTTGGTCCTCCTGTCCGATCACCTTCGATCGCAGGGACCACCCCACTAGTATCCGACATGGCGGATTAGCCGCATTGGTCCTAGACCCAATCATTGACGGATTTCACCTCACTCGAGTCCTTATGGATGGCGGCAGCAGCCTGAACCTGCTTTATCAGAACACAGTGCGTAAAATGGGTATAGACCCCTCAAGGATCAAACCCACAAAAACGACCTTTAAAGGCGTCATTCCAGGTGTAGAGGCCCATTGCACAGGCTCAATTACACTGGAAGTGGTCTTTGGATCCCCGGATAACTTACGAAGCGAAGAGTTAATCTTCAATATAGTCCTATTCCGCAGTGGTTATCACGCGCTGCTCGAGTGAATCGCATTTGCTAGATTCAATGCGGTACCGCATTATGCATACCTCAAGCTCAAGATTCTAGGACCTCGTGGAGTTATTACAGTCAATGGAAACACAGAGCGCTCTCTCCGAACAGAGGAGCACACCGCAGCCCTCGCAGCAGAAGCGCAAAGCAGCCTCTCAAGGCAATCAACTAGTTCGGCGCTTCAAAGCCCGGACACCTTCAAAGCGCGCTCGGAGCAATCGGCAAATAGACCACCTGGCGCGATCTGAGCTCGCGTAGCAATACGGCGGCCACCCCAATCCCAGCCCAGCGGCGAAACTCATGTCGCGCATACATAATTACACATTAAAAATACCATGGGCACAGATGGGGAGGGGGGCACAACTGCGGCACGCCCCAAGACGCGGCTTAAACCGCACTAGGGGCTTCCCGTTTGGTTATTTTTCTTTTTTTCAGGACCTTAATCTCTGGAAACACTGTCCGGCAGCACTATTACCGAACACTTGATGCAGCAACCAAGGAGGCAGACAGCTACGTCATACCACAGAATTCCCAGGTTGATTACAGTAACGAGCGAAATGTTCGATTTCATATCATTCCTTAGCTTGCCCTTGGAAGGGACATAGTCCTACTCTTTGCTTATCGCACTATATGAATCACTCTGCTTTAACGCAATTTTTTAATAAATAATGCATGACATTATGACTATTATTGCATTCTTGTTTTATATATATATATATATATATATATATATATATATATATATATATATATATATATATATATCTGTGTGTGTGTGTGTGTGTGTGTGTTCATTAATGACGCCTTGCAACCGTACACCTTGGTACGGCTAATACACCAGGGGCTTACGTACCTCACAATATGGTGTGACAAGTCCGAACACTTTCACAAGTGTGGCACCCTGAACTTATAGCATTATATGCATCAGCTCCGAATCATGTCTTTGGTCAAATGTTGGGTTTGCCCGGCTCCTATGTTTTGGTACCTTACGTTCCGCTCTATCGGCTAAGGTAGCGCTAGGAGAACTACTATGATTGTGCCCCGGTTCTGCTGGGTTCAGCACCTCAGTAGAGAAAGCTAAAACTGACTGTCATGATAAGGCGAGAGACTGGTCGCTGTTCGGCGAGGTTTTCGAGTCCCTAAAGACTTATGCCTCTTAGAGCGAGGGGCCGCCCCTGTCCGGCTTAAAGGCGTGTATCGCGCCCCAAATTCGGCCTTCCGAATACTAGGGGCTTCACCGAAATTTAAAATTATAGAATTCTATGGCTAAGTGAGAGTGATAAAGCATTATATGTCAGGTTGCCTTGTTCGCTGTGCTGAGCACCTCCCTCGAAGGACCCAAACATGGGAACAAGAGTGCTCAGGTTTATCCCGAACACCCCAGCACTCGTGGCATGGGGGCAGAAGCCGAGGACTAGCCATCTCTCAGATTGGATAAACATCCAAACAGAAGGTAATATTTTAAATTCAAACAAGCGTTGCATAGCGCATATGAAACAAGTTTTCATAAATACAGGATAAAACGAGCAAGTCTCATTCAAATATTACATCTTTTGAACACTCATCCGCGATGAGACGGGCACCCGGCAGAACACCCTCGTAGTACATCTCGGGGTGGCGTTGCTCCTTGCACTCCGGGGCCCCTCCTTGATCAGCTTCACGACGTCTAGCTTGACCCACTGCAATTTCACACGGGCGAAAGCCCGGCGTGCACCTTCAATGCAGACAGATCGCTTGACGACCTCCAGCCACGGGCAGGCATCCACAAGCCGCCTCACCAGGCCGAAGAAGCTGTTCGAAAGGGCATCGCCAGGCCACAGCGGGACTATAAAGCTCGTCATGGCCCGATCGGCCGCCTTATGTAGCTCGACCATCTGCTTCAGCTGGTCGCTCATTGGCACCGGGTGTTCGGCCTCAGCATACTGAGACCAGAACAGCTTCTCCGTTGAGCTTCCATCCTCGGCCTGGTAAAATTGTGTGGCATCGGACATACTGTGGGGCAAATTTGCGAATGCTCCTGGAGAGCTCCGGATTCGGGTAAGTAATCGGCAATTTACTATTACATGCTTGCTTTGCATATAGAAAGCCTTACCCGCCGCTATCTTCTTCATTGCGTCGATCTCCTGGAGGGCCTTTTGGGCTTCGGCCTTGGCACTTCTTGCGCTCTCGAGGGCCGCGGCAAGCTCAGACTCCTGCGTCTTTGAGTCAAGCTCCAATGCCTCGTGCTTCGCCACGAGAGCCTGGAGCTCTTCCTGCACCTCGCCCACCCGAGCCTCGTGCTTCTCTCGCTCGGTGCGCTCCTTGGCTGCTATATCCTCGGCCTTGGTTAGCGCTTGCTTCAGGGTCTCCACCTCGATCGTGGCCCCTGGCAAATATACGTTGATCCTATCATTTTGCAATCGCGTCTTCTTTATATATACATATCTATAGACAGGGTATTACTTACCCTTGTTCTCCTCGAGCTGCCTCTTGGCAAGGCCGAGCTCTTTCCTGGACCCCTCGAGGTCCTGCTTCAGTATGACGACCTCCGCAGTCAGTGCGGCGGACGCCAACAGCGAAGCCTGCATATGCATATTGACATACTTATATTAGACTCCTGCGACATTATTTGATCCTCTGTTCGGCTTTTCTTTGTGAACACCGAACAAAGCATCAGGGGATACTGTTTATGCGGTAATATTTCTACTACATTTTAAAACACTTACCTCAAAGCCTGTTAGAAGGCTGGCACAGGCTTCAGTCAATCCGCTCTTGGCGGACTGAACCTTCTGGATCACCGCACTCATGATAGTGCGGTGCTCCTTGTCGATGGAAGCGCTGCGAAGCACTTCCAGCAGATTGTCCGACGCCTCTGGATGGACAGAGGTCACCGGCACAGGCGTCTTGCCCCTCTTAGGAGGAGGCCGCCTGCCCGAGCCTGGAACCGCTGGAGGTTCCGGCGCGGTGTTTGGCTGAGGGCCGAACTCGGAGCTCTCAGGGGCCCCGTCCCCTCGGCTCCCGGAGTCCGGAAGGTCGCCTTGAGGCGCCTCCAGGACTGTCTCCCCTCGACCTGATGCCTCTTGAGAAAGCACCTCGGCGTCATCAGCAGGATGAGGGGAGGTGGCGGTCGGGACTGGATCGCTATCCATGTCCGACGAGCCCAGGGAGTCGTCCGATGATACATCGATACTGGCTCGTGGCGGCCTGTGTAATTATGTTCGGCGTTAGGAAAAACAGTGCGACAAAGGAATTCTATGAGTTACTCTGGTATCCGAACACTTACGATCTCCCCGGGGGCTTGGCCCTGGGCAACCACTCGTCTTCGCCTTCGTCGGCGGCGGTGGAACTGTCCGGAAGGAGAGTCCTTTCCTTCTTGGACCCTTCGGCCTCCCTAGTTGGGGCGGCCTTCCTTTTCTTGTCTCCCCCGCCTGGAGGGGGAGCATCTTCTTCTTCCTCCTCGTCTTCGGGGGAAGAGTGTGCCACA
This sequence comes from Triticum dicoccoides, assembly GCF_002162155.2. Lineage (NCBI taxonomy): Eukaryota > Viridiplantae > Streptophyta > Magnoliopsida > Poales > Poaceae > Triticum > Triticum dicoccoides. Next base: position 520,131,695 of record NC_041386.1, read on the forward strand.
GAGTTATCAGACGATGAGTCCGATAACACCTGGCACTGGGAACTCTTTCGGGTTCCCTTGGCCTTCTTGGTCTTCTCCGGCACCTTGTAAGGAGCCGGAGCCAGCATCTCCGTCAGGAGAGCGCCCGCAGTGTCTTCGGGCAAAGGGGCCGGACAGTTAATCGCCCCGACATCTCCACCCAGTTCTATCAAAGGCATGTAGATTAGACCCCGCGCATAATTAAGCTAGGGAAAATAAATGTCCTACGGGACGTATTGAACTCACCGAACGTGCTAGGCGCTTTGCGCTTAGTCCGCGGTCCTCGGCGAGAGAAGGGGGGACCTCGGCGCCCTTGAACAACACCTTCTAGACGTCCTTGTGCGTCGTATCGAAGAGCTCGCTCAGAGTCTGGTGCTGGGCCAGGTCGAACTCCCACAAGGTAAAATCCCGTTGTTGACACGGGAGGATCCGACGGATGAGCATAACCTGGACTATGTTAACAAGCTTGAGCTTCTTGCTCGCCATGCTCCGGATACATTTCTGGAGTCCATCCAGCTCCACCGATGAACCCCACGACAAGCCCTTCTCTTTCCAGGAAGTGAGCCGTGTTGGGAATCTGGATCGAAACTCAGGGGCTGCCGCCCATTTGGCGTCGCATGGCTCGGTGATGTAGAACCATGCCGATTGCCATCCCTTTATTGTCTCCATGAAGGAGCCTTCGAGCCATATGACATTGGGCATCTTGCCCACCATGGCTCTGCCGCATTCTACTTGTTGGCCTCGTACTACCTTCGGCTTGATATTGAAGGTCTTTAACCACAGGCCGAAGTGGGGCCGGATGCGGAGGAAAGCCTCACACACGACGATGAACGCCGAAATGTTGAGGATGAAGTTTGGGGCCAGATCATGAAAGTCCAGCCCGTAGTATAACATGAGACCACGGACGAATGGATGGAGGGGAAACCCTAGTCCGCTGAGGAAGTGGTGAAGGAAAACTACCCTATCGTGAGGTTTCGGGGTAGGGACGATCTGCCCCACAGCGGGCAGCCGATGCGCGATGTTCGCGGCTAAGTATCCGGCTCCGCGCAGCTTCTTGATGTCTCCCTCCGTGACGGAGGAGACCATCCACCTGCCTCCCGCTCCGGACATGGTTGGAGAAGGTTGAGGTGGGAAGAGCGGACTTGGGCGCTAGAGTTTGAGTGTGCAAAAACGGATGAGCGAAGGAGGAAGAAGGCGTGGATAGAAAGGTGAATCCTTATCCCTTTATATGGGCGGACGAAGCTAAGCGTCCACACTTGCCTGGTAAAAATCGCTTATCCCCCAAGCGCCGTAATTGATGGTGCGGTTGGGTTACCCACGCCCGTATTGATGAGAATCCCATAATAAGGGGACGATCTCTGCTTTGACAAGACGTGTCGAAAAACTGCCTCGCGTTATGTGTGGGGCTGGTTAAAAGGAATGGTTCGAATAATCACCGGGCCATGACATAACGTCATGCTGCCAAAACAAGCTAGCAAATTAGATCTGCGAAAATATTATTCTCTCTACGGTGGAATGTGGAACTTATTTTGCAGGGTCGGACACTATCCTCATATTCAAATTCTTCTGTGATGTATTCGGAGAAGGAACCCGCCTTGCAATGCCGAAGACAATACTGCACGCCGGACTCATCGTCATTGAAGCCTGGTTCAGGGGCTACTGAGGGAGTCCTGGATTAGGGGGTCTCCGGACAGCCGGACTATATCCTTTGGCCGGACTGTTGGACTATGAAGATACAAGATTGAAGACTTCGTCTCGTGTTCGGATGGGACTCTACTTGGCATGGAAGGCAAGCTAGGAAATACGGATATGGATATCTCCTCCTTTGTAACTGACCTTGTGTAACCCTAACCCTCTCCGGTGTCTATATAAACCGAAGGGTTTTAGTCCGTAGGACAACAATCACAACATACAATCATACCATAGGCTAGCTTCTAGGGTTTAGCCTCTCTGATCTCGTGGTAGATCTACTCTTGTACTACCCATATCATCAATATCAATCAAGTAGGACGTAGGGTTTTACCTCCATCAAGAGGGCCCGAACCTAGGTAAAACATTGTGTCCCCTGCCTCCTGTTACCATCCGGCCTAGACGCACAGTTCGGGCCCCCCTACCCGAGATCCGCCGGTTTTGACACCGACACCTGTGTTTTTAAATTCTCTATTTTGCATTCCTATCCAATTCCTGTCTATTTCCTATCCCTACATTGTTAGAACCCTTAAATTCAAACAAGCCCTTACACAATTACTTCGGTTACAGATATGTGTCAAAGAAAACCTTGTGTGGTTTGTCCTGCTCTTGTTGCATTGTGTTCCACCCCAACTCTTCTGCTCCAATGACAGAAGGGTTCACCACAGTAGGGGTCCGCTCTCCAGACTATCTTTTGCCACCTTAGATCTTCTTTCCCGCCGCCGATAGCCACGACAACTGCATTACCATCATCAAATGAGCAGATGACCTTGAGGACTACATGGGTCCGCAAGAGAGGTCGCACTCCTCCGTGTCTGCTTACGTTATGCATCGCTTAATATGACGACATGCTACTTTATCGTCGTGTTCACCTATTAGGCTCCGAGTCAGGTCCAAACTAATGCTAAATGTTGAGTTTTTAAATGGTTGTGGGGTACATATTGGGGTAGCAATCAGTACTATCTGTCTACTATCTGGTTAATCTCGGGTGTATACTATGAGTTTCATGTTGGGTGCAAACAAACATTAAAGGAGCCATTATCTGTATTTTTTAACTAAAGCTATTATCTGCCTGCTATCATTGGTTTTGGGTCTATCCACGGTTTGCTACCATCACTATGGATTTGTGCATGCACTCCTTACATAATCTCACTATATTTTATTCCTATGCATGTCAGTTATTGTACACAATGGAACTGAACATGTAGAGAAAACGAGACGAGCCTTGCATGGCAGTAAAATTTCATGCAGACGTCGCTCCATGGTGGGCGCAAAGGCAGCCCCCCCCCCCTCCACCCATTTCAGATCGTAATCAAGAGGAAGATAACTGTTCTGAGGGGGATTCAGGAGGATAAGACTACTCCTATTTACCCCATGAGGTCTTCGCTCTAACTTGGCATGCTGATGTTGGTAATATCATGCATATGGTGCCTTGCATTGCTTACTGTATACATCAAATATGTCATCTACTTAGTTTAGACATGCTTTGTGTCAATGCCATCTGTTTAGTTTCTTTATCGTATATGTGAATCATGCAATGCCATCTTGTTTAGCCAGGCATCATATATGTGAATTTTGCAATGACACCCTAGTTAGCCAGTCATCTTATATGTGAATTATATCATGCCATCATTTTTTTATTATGTGTTAAATTTGTCAACAATTTTAGTACATTCAATTACTCTTCCTGTTCATCAGCCATTCGACATGGTCATGGAAAAATCTGAAGTGGAAACAAGGTCTTCAGAGCAGACAATGCTATCTGGCGAAGCACATGTCTTGCTGGTTACGGATAGCTCCTCGGAGGAGGATTCAGAGACAGATGACCAGTCCTA
>NC_041386.1:520135783-520149002 GCF_002162155.2 Triticum dicoccoides
GCATGCTCTAACTTGGCAGGGTTATGTTGCTCATATCGTGCGTATGGTATCTTGCATTGCTATGTCATTTGCTTAGTTTAGACATGCTTTGTGTGAATGCCACCTGTTTAGTGTCTAATTACCATATATGTGAATTATGCAATGCCATCTTGTTGTAAGACATTATATATGTGAATTATGCAATGCTATCTTGTTGCAAGGCATTATATATGTGAATTATGCAATGCCATGTTGTTTAGCCAACCGTCATATATGTGAATTATATCATGTCATCTTTTTTTGTATTTCTCATTGCATTTGTCGACAATGTTTGTATATTCAACTATTGTTCCTGTGCATCAGCCATTTGAATTGGTGATGGAGAAATCTAGAGTGAAAACAAGGTCTTCAGAGCAGACAATGCTACCTGCTGAAGCAGATATCTTGCTGGTTACAGATAGCTCTTCAGAGGAGGATTCAGAGGCAGATGACCAGTCCTATTATCCCCCTTAGGTGTATGTTCAAACTTGGCAGGGTTATATTACTCATATCATGCATATGTTGTATTGCAATGCTTAGTTTTTACATCATATACACAATATTGAATGTCATCTCCTTAGTTGACACATCATATATGTGATTGCCCTCTGCACACTTTCTTAGTATATAAATCATATATTTGAATTATATCATGCCAAGATGTTTACATAGACAGCATGTATCTGAATTATGGCATGCCAACCCATTTTCGAAAGACATAATATAGTTATCTCATCTTGTCTTGTTTACATAGTCATCATATTTTGAATTATGTCATTCTATCCGTGAATTATATCATGCCATCATTTTTCCATCGACGGCATGTTTGTGATTTATGGCATGCCAACCACTTTAATAGACACATCGTATAGTTATATCATGTCATCCTGTTTACATAGTCATCATATTTTGAAGTATGTCATTCTATCATGTTTAGTTAGCCATCATACATGTGAAATTGTGTCATGCTATCATGTTTAAATAGCCATCATATATGTGAAATTATGTCCTGCTATTCTGTTTGGTTAGACAACATAAATGTGAATTATTTCATGCCCTATTTTATTCCCTACTATCCATTGCACCTGTCTATCTTACAATGTCTGTACATTCAATTACTTTTCTTGTTTATTAGCCAGTTCAAGTGGAGGGGGTGATGGCGGTATCTGTGGGAGTATAAACATGGTCTTCAGAAAAGATCGTGCTACCTGTCGATGCAGATAGAACCACGGTTGTACTTGCCCAAGAACCAGTCCCACCACACATAACTCAGACTCACGCAGATTGTACCCCTACCCAGTTGGACAAAGAACCAGCTACACCCCTTCTAACCCCAACCCCAGCAGATAGTAACCCAGTTCCAGTTGACACAGCACCGTCTCCACCATAAAGCACCCGAACATGAGCATTTAGTAAGGCAACTGCAGTGCCCAAAGCATGAGGACCACCACTCCGAACCCCAAGTCAATGCTTAAAGCAGAAGAAGAATTGTTCTCAGGTCAGGTTCCGTAGCTATGGTTCATACTACTTTGCTCTTGCATCACTGTATTTACTCATACCAACTAATTTCAAATTTGAAGGATGCAATTGAAACTCCAATGGTGCAATAGGTATGTTTTAAACCTGTTTCTTTAACGTGTTTGCTGTTGTAACTTTCTCTATGTTGATTTTAGTTTCAATTGAATAAACAGTTATGTTCTCATGCCATGCACATTACAAGTGTTGTTATTGCTGTGTAGTTTCCCACACTTATATTTTGTCTATGCTGCTTTGTCTTAAATAGATATGATTCGAACTGTATCTATCCTGATTTGGCAACATAAACTAGAATGATATAGACCATACAGTGACCATACTACATAGATATATGTTTGTTTCATGTTGTTATCATGTCCACCTTACTACTGAACCGGTTTACCAAAATGAGTTTCATATACTACATTGTAAACCTGTGATGTGTTTGTTTGTTTCTCTTTTAGAACGCGGATAAAATATTGGAGAAGAGTACCCCGTTATGCAATGGTAAAGGAAGTAATGCAGATAAGGTTCAAGATAGTGAGACATCCCTGTTGGTCTCCAAGAAAGCTGATAAAAACTATATTGAAGACACTGAGACAACCCCAAAGTCATGTCTTGATGTAGTGTTCGAGTTACTGGCTACTACTGCTGGCACCAGCTCTTCGAACTCGCTGCCTGAATCAGTTCGGCTTCTTGAGTCTCAACTTCAAGTTGAAAGACATTGATCAGATGTTATGCGACAGGAAGCCGAAGGACTGAGGAAGTCCCTGCAGAATTCAGATGCATACTTTCTGGTGCAACAGCAAGTGCTGGAGGATTTAAGCACCAAACAAGAGAAAGTTAATAAGCTTACTAAGCATCTTGCCAGCATTATGGGTACCCAGGATATTGTTTCTTGAGCTTTTCTGAAGTGGTTTCAGTTCTGGACTTGTTTGCACTGGTCGCCAACTTTGACAACCAGTGTATATTATATGCTGCTTTGTTCCCTATATTTGCACTGGTGGCGAATTTTGATGCCTAGTGGATGTAATATGTGTAATAGCCGTGATAGCCTAGCATAAGTTGCTTGCTTATTTATTTCATTGTTCTCTTATTTATTTGTTTGCTTGTAGTCAGTGCAGTCCTTTTTCCGCGGTTTGCTAGTGGCCACAGTAACCTATTTTTTAAAACTAGGCCACAATAACCATGGGCTACATATTTACTGTAGTTACCATGGGCCTCCTACGGGCCGTAGAAATAATGGGCCTTCTAAGGGCCATAGAAACAATGGGCCTTCTACGGGTCATAGCATCAATGGGCCTTCTACGTGACGTATGATCGATAGGCCAAACATGGGCCAATAACATACCGCATTATGGGTCGTAAATGGGCTAGATTTGGAATCCTCCGTTCATGGGATGACAATAATGGGCCGTCGTTAATCGGCCGTATTTGATGACGCTGTGAAAACAGCACAATGGATTAACGGGCCGCAAACGGGCCGATTGTAACCGCGGGCTGAATTTGGCCCACAAGAAGAAAAGGCTAATAACGGGTCGTAAGTAACCGAATGCTGGAAATGAGCCCAAGAATAAATGGGCCCTGAGAAGGTCAAAAGATAACATGGGTTGGAAACGGCCCAATTTGAATAATGGTCCATCAATGGGTATAAAGGGGTACACTGTTCATTGCGGGCCAGATTCACCACGGGCCGTTAATGGGCCAACAGTTACAAATGGCCTCGTATGGGCTGAAAGACATCATGGGCCATACATGGGCCGGAAGTTACAACAGGCTGGAATCATATTGGACGGCCCAGATGAAGCCACTGAGCTTAATTCGGATAGGCCGTAACGGGCCGTGAGTTAGCGGGTCGTAAATGGGCTATATACGAATAGGTCGTTAACAGGCTTTCCATGGGCCGGCCCGTTACCTTTTGACCAAGTCAAACGGGCCGGTCTTTTCACCGGAATGGGCCTCTATTGGACCGTGCCATGTGTCGACGTATCATAGGCGCCTCTTGTCTAGTGAATGGATGACATTTGTCCCAACGGTGAGCCAACACGTGTTTCCTCTGGACAATGAGAATTTTACACATGGAAAATCCTCATTGGTCCGGGCTGTTAGCGGGTTATGGGATCCAAAACCAGACCCGATAGCTTAACGGCGACCAGTTACGGTGGATGTCACGTGTCGGTTACCCTTGACGAAAGCACTTCCATGACGCACGATTTATCGTCATGGAAGTGGACACTTCCGTGATGATAATTATGGTAATGTCATGGAACACTTCTATGACAGCACAGGTATGACTATCTTGATTCTGTCATAAAATCATCATGGATGTACATGCATGACAGAAAACGTGACCTACTGTGACAAACACGTATCATCACGGAAGTGTCTTTTTTTGTAGTGCCATGTTACTTGACCATGATGAAACTACAAACTATGAGGAAGCGATGATGAGCCCAAATTCTACGAAATGGCTTGAGGCCATGAAATCTGAGATGGGATCCATGTATGAGAACAAAGTATGGACTTTGGTTGACTTGCCCGATGATCGGCAAGCAATAGAGAATAAATGGATCTTCAAGAAGAAGACGGACACTGACGGTAATGTTATTGTCTACAAAGCTCGACTTGTTGCGAAAGGTTTTCGACAAGTTCAAGGAGTTGACTATGATGAGACCTTATCACCGGTAGCGATGCTTAAGTCTGTCCGAATCATGTTAGCAATTGCCGCATTTATGATTATGAAATTTGGCAAATGGATGTCAAAACTGCATTCCTTAATGGATATCTTAAAGAAGAGGTGTATATGATGCAACCAGAAGGTTTTGTCGATCCAAAAGGTGCTAACAAAGTGTACAAGCTCCAGCGATCCATTTATGGACTGGTGCAAGCCTCTCAGAGTTGGAATATACACTTTAATAGTATGATCAAAGCATATGGTTTTATATAGACTTTCGGAGAAGCTTGTATTTACAAGAAAGTGAGTCGGAGCTCTGTAGCATTTCTGATATTATATGTGGATGACATATTGTTGATCGGAAATGATACTGAATTTCTGAATGGCATAAAAGGATACTTGAATAAAAAAATTCAATGAAAGACCTCGATGAAGCTGCTTATATATTGGGCATCAAGATCTATAGAGATAGATCAAGACGCTTAATTGGACTTTCACAAAGCACATACCTTGATAAAGTTATGAAGAAGTTCAAAATGGATCAGTCAAAGAAAGGGTTGTTGCCTGTTTTACAAGGTGTGAAGTTGAGTCAGACTCAATGCCCGACCACTGCAGAAGATAGAGAGAAAATGAAAGTCATTCCCTATGCCTCAGCCGTAGGTTCTATCATGTATGCAATGTTGTGTACCAGACCTGATGTGTGCCTTGCTATTAGTTTAGCAGGGAGGTATCAAAGTAATCCAGGAGTGGATCACTGGACAGCGGTCAAGAACATCCCAAAATACTTGAAAAGGACTAAGGATATGTTTCTCGTTTATGGAGGTGACAAAGAGCTCGTCGTAAATGGTTACATCGATGCAAGCTTTGACACTGATCCGGATGACTCTAAGTCGCAAATCGGATACGTATTTATATTAAATGGTGGATCCGTCAGTTGGTGCAGTTCCAAGCAGAGCGTCGTGGCGGGATCTGTAATGCCCTCGATGCGGCTATATCTCCTACGTGTCAAAGCACGACTTAGAGGCATAACCGCATTGAAAGCAATGTCGCAAGTAAGGTAATCTTCACAACAACCCATGTAAATAGATAAAAGGGGAAAGGATACATAGTTGGCTTACACTCGCCACGTCACACAAATACATGAATAACATTATAATCATCCAATACACTCATGGTCCGACTACGGTACCAAAATAAAAGATCAACCCCCACATGTGACACGGTCCCCTATCGCCCCAACTGGGCACCACTACTGATCATCACTACAGGAATCCAGTACTTTGTCGTTTGCCATGGCGGACGGCAAAGGCAGGGACGGCTGACGGCAAAGCACTTTGCCGTCCGCGGTGGACGGCAAACAGTGACGGCAAAGATAGGGTCGGTAAACAGGTCCTTTGCCGTCGGCTTTTTATGGCGGACGGCAAAGAGCCCTTTGCCTACAGCGGCTGACGGCAAAGAGGGGGGACGGCAAAATGTTGCACGTCCGCCAGCGTCACTCCGTTAGGCGGCTAACGGTGGCCTTTGCCGTCCGCCAGCGGACGGCAAATTTGAGCGCCTCTTTGCCGTCCGCCAGACGACATCAGCTATACGTCAGCGCCCGCTCTTTTTTGCCGTCCGCCCGGCGGACGGCAAAGGCAAAGTCTTTGCCATCAGCTTGGCTTTGCCGTCCGCCACGGTAGGAAAATTGGCCAAATGGTCCATCACTAGGAAGCACAGGTGGGCGCCACGTGCCCCCTTTGCCGTCTGCCACCGACGGCAAAGGGGTCTTTGCCGTCTGCCGCAGATGGCAAAGAGCCTGCACTACCTCTTTTTATTCTGTTTTTCTTATATCCAACAATTATCACAACAAATATATCACAACACATATATATCCATCACATAAATATCCAGCACATATATATCCAACATAATAAATATCCAGCACATATATATCCATCCATACATACATAGTAGGTTGCACATAGTTCCATCGGTCCATACATATTACAATATGCAAAGTTTCATCATAGCAAGTGAGTAGAATACAAGAAGTGCATCAAAGGAAAAAAACAGGAAAAAGCAAGCAATCCATCATAGGAAGCTGGCTTCCGTGAAGTGAATGAAACCTGCAAAATGACAAATAAGAAAGTTAGAAAAAGAAGACTAGAAGAAGAATTAGACTAGAAGAAAAAGAATAGAAGAAGAAGACTAGAAGAAGAAGTATATGCCATTTATTAGCTAACTTAGGTGAAATGTATCGTTTATGAGCTAACCTGGGTGAAATGGGTAGTTTATGAGCTATCCTAGGTGAAATGTATCATTTTGGAGCTAAGTTAGGTGAAATGGGTCGTTATGAGCAAACCTAGGTGAAATGGGTCGTTTATGAGCAAACCTAGGTGAAATGAGTCATTTATGAGCAAACCTAGGTGAAATGGGTCGTTTATGAGCTAAGTTAGGTGAAATGAGTCGTTTATGAGCAAACCTAGGTGAAATGGGTCGTTTATGAGCTAACCTGGGTGAAATAGGTTGTTTATGAGCTAACCTAGGTGAAATGGGTCATTTATGAGCTAACCTAGGTCAAATGGGTCGTTTATGAGGTAACCTAGGTGAAATGGGTCATTTATGAGCTAACCTAGGTGAAATTGATCATTTTGGAGCTAACTTAGTTGAAATGGGTCTTTTATGAGCTAACTAAGGTGAAATGCCACGTTTTTGAGCTAACTGGATCGTTTTTTAGCTAACTTAGGTGAAATGGGTCATTTTGGAGCTAACCTAGGTGAAATGGGTCATTTTGGAGCTAACCTAGGTGAAATGGGTCATTTTAAAGCTAACGTAGGTAAAATGGATCATTTAGGAGCTAATCTACGTAAAATGGGTCATTTTAGAGCTAACTTGGATAAATTGGATCACTTGTAAGCTAACTAAGGTAAAATGAGTCATTTTAGAGCTAACTTAGGTAGAATGGATGGTTTATGAGGTCAGTAAGCTTATTAAGTCATTTTGGAGGAAAAGAAGCTAACTCTAGGTCATTATGGTAAGCATATTGGAGGAAATAAAGCTAAGTCTAGGTCTTTATGCATTTGTTAAGCAAAACACTATAGAAACTTACCGTGATCACGGAGGTGTAGGAGCGGGCTGGCTCGCGCCGGTAGCTGGAGAAGGAGCGGGCTGGCTCGTGCCGGTAGCTGGAGAAGGATCGTGCGATGCGTTTCTGGAGTTAAGCTGCACCAAAGATCATTTCCAATGTCTCATTAGCATTATGACACTCAAATGTTAAGACTAGCAAGTAATGTCCATTCAAATTAAACTCACCGTGCTCCCAGGAGCAATCACTGGCATCGGCGGAGCGGTCTGACCGGACTTCTCGCACACAGACTGCACATTTGGTTTTCACAACAGAGTCATACTAGTTAGTAATGAGACTCAAATGTTAAGACTAGCAAGTAATCTGCAGAAGAAACTTACCACAAGGAGCTCGTACATGGCCCTTGCCTGCATGTCATTCCGTGCCCTCTCCTCCTCCAACATCTTTGTCGTCCTCTCCTCCAACTCCCGTTGCCTCTCCGCCGCCTCCGCCAGAAGTTTCTCCGTTCTATCTCTCTCACTCTGTATAGCAGCCTGCAACACCACTCACATGATCATTTGTAATCATTGATGGAAGCGCACACAATGTAATGGAGAAAGATAGCTGAGTATGTAAAACTAACCTTGAAGGCGAGTTGGACTGGCCGTTCACGAGGCCTTATCTCAGGAGCGGAGCTCGACTGACGCGCCTTGATCTTTGGGAGAGTGCTAGGACAACGGATAAGTCCATCTCCCATGGCTATGGAGCCATGGGACCTCCCGCCACCAGATATCATCAGCAGCTCTGTATCAATGGGACCCTGGCTCGGGTTAAAGTCCTCCCCTTTCCTCGCCTTCCCCTGATCTCTATATTGCACGAGCTTGTCGTGGGCGGAGATGTTGGTGAAGTTCTTTGGATCATCGAGGTCAGACGCAGAGAATGCCTTGACTTTCTTGTAAGGGCCAGTGTGGGCCATGGCATACAGGTCGTACACCTCTGGCACCTTATCCGCCTTATTGTAGCGTGCCTGAAAGAGAGAAACAAAGTAAATTAGTAATTAAAGGGCTAAAGCTAGCATGATGAATGAATTGCATGAATCATGAAGCAAACCACATACCCAGTTCCGCCCGTAATGAAATAAGTTGGAGCTGCCTTGGTGGTGTGGCACACCTTCCATTTGGGCACGTTTGTCCTTGGCCTCTTTGTGGGTGGCCAGCCATTCTTTTGAGCACCACGCATTGACCAACACCTCTAATATGTATATCACTTAAGTGTATCATCATCAAGTACAACATAAAAAAATTGAATACCTGACACTACTAATAATCTCGATCAGTATCATCAATAAATGCATAATCATCATCATCACTATAATCAATGATGGGCTCATAGGGTTCATTGGCATCAACATGTGCAAGGCCACCTTGACGTAATCGGTCAAGCATTGACAGGTCATCCGCAGCAGTAACCTCTTCTTGTTCCGGCTCTTCTTGTTCCTCCTTTGGGGTGATGTCGGATTCATTGTCGCTGTCTACTTCAATGTTTTGGGGTGAAGTATAGCGGTTCTTGAAACGCTTTTTGGAAAGACGTGTCTCTTGGAAGAATTCTCCTTCATATGTGTCTGGGTTAATGTGAGGTTCATAATCTTCTTCCTTTGTGGGAGAAAGTCTAGCACGTGGCGGCACTTCATAAACGACATCCCAACCTTTCAGATTTGGATTAGTTTGGCAGGCCCACGGTAGATAGAATACTTGGGTCGCCTGTTGAGCCGTAATATAGACATCAGGAACATCTAAATGGGTGCTTTGGTTGATTTCAACTAGCCCTATATGTTCATGAGTCCTTCTAGTCTCCTTCGGCTGAAACCAATAACATTTGAAGACTACGACATTCGGTGGGTTTTCACCATAGAACAGAAGTTCATAAATTGCTTCAACTCTCCCATAATACTCGGTACCTCCTTCGCCGATAGCAGATACACAACAATTTGTAGACTTTCGGTCGGCCATAGATAGCTCTTTGCCATAGGTACGAAAGCGATACCCGTTGATGTCGTACTTGTCAAATGAACGGACCTTATAGTCAAAACCATTAGCGACTTGTCTCAATTCGGCGTCCATAGACTCTGAATTAGCCTACAAGTTTAATATGAAAGGATTGTTGCATTATGCACAAATTAGCGAATGAAATGAAATTGTCTAATAGAAATTACCGTTTGTTTGAACCAAGAGATGAAACCGGGATAGCCGCCTCCTTGCTTTGCGAGAAGCTCATACTCTTCGACGGAATCCTTTTGGATCTCTGCTCCATACGAGAATATGGCGACGTATCGACTGTATGAAATATCCAGGAATAAGAGCAGTTCAAAGGAAATAGAAGTTGCGAAACAATGTACCGAGAACTTACTCGATGTACGGCCGCACTTCTACCAGGTTGTTGAAGATATACAACGAAATGGTCCGCCATTCTTCGTTATCCAAAGATACTGGATGTGAAACACTAGCTGGTGCGAGATTCCTTTGAATAGGCTGAGGTTGGATCCACCCTTTTTAGGCTCGTCAGAATTGTACCGAGGCTTCGGATTATGCAAATGATGATTTTTGGCTTCGTAGTGCGTTGTTACGAAGTTTGCCGCCTCCTCTATGATGAATGCCTCAGCCATCGATGCTTCAATTCTACGTTTATTTTTACATTTTTCTCGAAGCGTCTTCTGCATCCTCTCAGTTGGGTAACACCAACGATTTTGCACGGGCCCCCCCCCCCCAATCTTGCCTCGGTCGGGAGATGCAAAATCAAATGCTGCATTGGATTAAAGAAGCCCGGTGGAAAGATCTTCTCTAACTTGCAGATCAACTCTGGCGCCAACTCTTCCATTTCTTCTAGCACGCCAGGCGATAGTTCTTTCGCACAAAGAACACGGAAGAAATAGCTGAGTTCTGCCAGTACTAGCCATTCATCCTCAGGGATGAAGCCACGCAATATCACCGGCATTACCCGCTCAATCCATATGTGCCAATCATGACTCTTGAGACCAAATATCTTCAGTTTATCAAGATTCGCTCCCCTCTTTAGATTCGCTGCATACCCATCGGGGAACATCAACTACTGTTGCACCCACAAGAGAATTTCCCTCATAGCTGGCCTTCCAAGATTGAACCATGCCTTTGGCTTCGTCTAGTTCTGCTTTCCTTTCGGTTCTTTCATGTTTTGTAACGGCCTATCACATAGCGCCTCCAGATCGACTCTAGCATTAGTATTATCCTTTGACTTCCCATCTATGCTAAACAATGTACCAAAAAGTGCCTCGGCGCTATTATTCTCAGTGTGCATCATGTCGATGTTGTGTGGGCAAAGGAGGTCTTTGAAGTAAGGCAGATCCCATAAGCATGTTTTGTGAGTCCACGCGTGCTTAGTATTATACCCCTTGAAGTACCCTGGACGTTGTGGATCTGGCTCGAGAGCGTTTAACTGATCCAGGGTCTGTTGGCCTGTCAATGCAGGTGTTGCAGAGTTTTTGACAACTCTACCCCTGATGAAGTTCTTCTTGTCTTTCCTGAACTTATGGCGAGGATCCAGGAACTGTCTATGCATGTCGAAGCAAGAAAACTTATGGCGAGGATCCAGGGTCTGTTGGTCTGTCAATGCAGGTGTTGCAGAGTTTTTGACAACTCTACCCCTGATGAAGTTCTTCTTGTCTTTTCTGAACTTATGGCGAGGATCCAGGAACTGTCTATGCATGTCGAAGCAAGAAAACTTGCGACCGGCCTGAAGCCAACGAAACTCAAGAGCTCCCTTGCATGTGGGGCACGGGAACCTTCCATGCACACACCAGCCAACGAATAGCGCATACACCGGCAAGTCATGCGTCGAGTACATGTACCAGACACGCATTATGAAGTTCCGTTTGCTAAAGGCGTCGTATGTCTTGAACCCATTATCCCAGGCTTCTTGCAATTCGTCCTTAAGCGGCTGCATGTACACATTCATATTTTTCCCCAGATAGTTGGGTCCTGAATTATCAACGTCAGGAAAATGTTCTTTCTTTGCATAATCTGTCCGAGGGGGAGATTGAGTGGAAAGACAAATACGGGCCAACAACTGTATTGGGCTGCCGTCATACCAAACACACTGAACCCATCCGTGCTGATGCCGACTCGAGGATGCCTCGGATCTGCCGCTTTGTCAGCATGTAATTCATCAAACTTTTTCCACGCAACACCATCCGATGTGTGTACCATCATCAGATTCCCATCTGCATCTAGTTCGGTTCTTTTGCCTGTTTTGTGCCATGTCATCTGTCTGGCTATCTCTTCGACCATGAAAAGACGTTGAAGTCTTGGTACGATTGGCATATACCGAAGAACACTAACGGGGATTTTGGTCTGTGTCTTCTCACCCATACCGTTGTCTACCACAATATACCTAGAAGACTTGCAAATGGGACAATAGTTCAAGTACGCATAGTGAAGCCTCAATAAGGCGCATCCTTTGTCACAGGCATGTATCTTCTCATAGGGCATCTTCAGTGCACGGAGGATTTTGTCTGACTGGTACAGGTTTGCAGGCATTACATGGCCTTTGGGTAGAAAGCGTCCAAATACTGTCATAATTGCGTCATAGCATTCTCTTCCCAAGTTGAACTGAGCCTTCAGAGCCATTACTTGTGAGATGGCATCCAACTGACAAAGCTCAGTGTGCTCGTGGAGCGGACGTTTTGAAGACTCCAACATTTCATTGAAGGCCTTTGCAGATTCCTCCATCTCCTCGTCCGAATCCCGAGCATCATCATAGTCTTGCACCATGTTTTCCATCCCGGTACCATGCTCGTCGGTGCGACGATGATCCACCTCAGCTCGGTCACGTTGGGCAGACTCACCATGAAATGTCCACACCGTATAATCAGGCGTAAAACCACTCTTCTGCAGGTGTTTGCTCATTTCAGCCTCTGTCTTCTTTTCCCAATTGCCGCACCGAAAACAGGGGCACCGGGTTTTCTTTTGGCCATTTGCAAATGCGGCTTGCACAAACCCCTTGGTTTTTGTGAACCATTCAGCACTCCATTTGTTCTGACCAGTGTGACCGGTATACATCCACGCACGGTCACTCATCTTGACTTTCAGAGCTACTGGACACACAACAATTATATATGTAATTCACCATGTATATATTCATCAGTTGATCTACTTTGTCAATTTTATTACGTCCATGCAACCTACACTCTAATAGGTAATGATAGGTCCTAATCCCACTCGTGTATGTGTAGATTGGGTTCATTTTCCCATGCTATGCTCCGGATCCGACGCAAAATTTCGGCAGCACCTCCCCACTGTTCTCCTGATACACGTCTCTGCAATAAACAGAGAGGATGTGTACCTGGAGAACAACAGGGGAGGCACTGACGAAATTTATGCGTCGGATTCGGAGCAAAGCATATGGGAAAACGAACCCAATCTACACATACTCGGGCTGTCCATGGATAGTGTTGGACAATTCGAAAGAATCAAGGTTATAAATATGCAAATGCATGCATATTTATAACTATGACGCTTTCGAACGGGAGACACATATTGGTTACGCATACTGATGATTCAAGACACATATATAGCTAGCTATCAAGTTTCATCGGAATAGATCAAATAATTAATGAGGGAGGAGGACTTGTCATTTGTGCTCACCCACGAACGAAGGGGCAGAGCTCGTCAAACGCACGGCGAGGTCGTCGAACACCAAACCTCGCAGCGATGAAACAACTGCACATTTAAAAATCACGATCAACACAATTATGTATGATGTTTTTCATAACAAAATCGAAAAATATATGACCTAACTAATAATTCACAAATATATGACCCCGTCGGGCTCTGGAAGGCCAAAGAACACCTTTTCGAGAGGTGTCGGGGGTCGGGGTGTCATGTCGATGTCGGGGTGCCGTGTCGGGGTCGGGGTGCTGTTTCAGGGTCGGGGGGTCG
>NC_041386.1:520150036-520165328 GCF_002162155.2 Triticum dicoccoides
GTTAGTGGGGCCCTCCCTCTTTGCCGTCCGCCCCCCTTTGTCATCCGCCTTTTTTCTCTTTGCCGTCCGCTAGAGGACGGCAAAGAGGGGGGCCGTTAGGTTTTTTTTTAGCAGCTCGTCAGTGGGGCCCCTCCCTCTTTGCCGTCCGCTAGCCGACGGCAAAGAATATTTGCCGTCTGCTAGCCGACGGCAAAGAACTGGCTGATGGCAAATTAGGTCTTTGCCATCAGCCAGTTCTTTGCCGTCTGCTTTTTGGTAGCTGATGGCAAAGAGCTTCTTTGCCGTCTGCTAGTCAACGGCAAAGAGCTGGCAGATGGCAAAGTAGCTGATTCCAGTAGTGCATCTGGGAAAGACACATAGTAACGACGAGAGTCTTCATTGAACTCCCTCTTGAGCTCACGCGCGTCGTTTGGAACGGTATCATCGGTCCCTGCATCTGGTTTTGGAAGTAATCTGGGAGTCATGGGGACTCGGCAATCTCGCACCCTCGTGATCAAGACTATTTAAGCTTATAGGTAGGGCAAGGTAAAATGTGGAGCTGCGGCACGCGACTAGCATATATGGTGGCTAACCTGTTCGCAAAAGAGAGCGAGAAGAGAAGGCAAAGCACGGACGACTAACTATGATCAAGAAGTGATCCTAGAACAACCTACGTCAAACATTACTCCAACACCGTGTTCACTTCCCGGACTCCGCCGAGAAGAGACCATCACGGTTACACACGCGGTTGGTTCATTTTAATTAAGTTAAGTTTCATGTTATCTCCAACCGAACATTAACAAACTCCCATCTACCCATAACCACGGGCACGGCTTTCAAAAGTTCAAATCCCTGAAGGGGTGTCCCAACTTAGCCCATCACAAGCTCTCACGGTCAACGAAGGAAATTCCTTCTAGCGGGAAGACCCGATCAGACTCGGCATCCCGGTTACAAGACATCCTCGACAATGGTAAAACTAAACCAGCAACACCACCCAGATGTGCTGACAAATCCCGATAGGAGCTGCACATATCTCGTTCTCAGGGCACACTGGATGAGCAAGACATCGGGTAGGCCAGCCCAGATTTGCCCCTGGTAGCCCCGGACATCGCTCAGTTGGACCAACACTTAGAGAAGCACTGGCCCGGGGGGTTAAAATAAAGATGACCCTTGAGTCCGCGAAACCCAAGGGAAAAAGGCTAGGTGGTGAATGGTAAAACCAATGTTGGGCATTGCTGGAAGAGTTTTATTCAAGGCGAACTGTCAAGGGGTTCCCATTATAACCCAACCGCGTGAGGAACGCAAAATCCGGGAACATAACACTGATATGACGGAAACTAGGGCGGCAAGAGTGGAACAAAACACTAGGCAAAAGGCCGAGCCTTCCACCCTTTACCAAGTATATAGGTGCATTAAGATAACAAGATAATATAGTGATATCCCAACAATAAACAATGTTCCAACAAGGAACGATCTCCAATCTTCACCTGCAACTAGCAACGCTATAAGAGGGGTTGAGCAAAGCGGTAACATAGCCAATCAATGGTTTGCTAGGACATGGTGGGTTAGAGGTTTGACATGGCAATTTGGGAGGCATGATAAGCAAGTGGTAGGTATCGTAGCATAGGCATAGCAAAAGAGCGAGCATCTAGCAAGCAAAGATAGAAGTGATTTCGAGGGTATGATCATCTTGCCTGCAAAGTTGTCAGAGTTGACTTGATCCTCGTAAGCGAACTCAACGGGATCCTCGTTAGAGAACTCGTCTCCCGGCTCTACCCAAACAAGACAAACAAGCAAAAGGAACACAATCAACCACGTGCAATGCTCAAACAACATGATGCAAACATGGTATGCTATGCGGGACGCGATATGTGATGCATATGCAAGATTTGACATGGAATGATTGAACCTGGCCTCAACTTGGAAATCCAAGAGTGCCACTGGAAAGGTGAGGTGATTTTGGTTGAAATCGATTTAAAGATCATCGGAATCGGATGCACGGTTTGGAAATGGCAAGCAAAACAAATATGCCACCGGTCTGCGATTATCAGCAAATAGCCATCTAAAAGCAACAAGATAAATATGCTACAGCACTCAAACATGACAACAAAATACATGGCAGGGATCCACTCATGATGATTGACAAAAGATGAACACTGAGCTACGGCTAATTCATCCATTAACAGGTTCAAACAAGCATGGCAAAAATGCAAATGACAACAGGTTTCAGACTTAGTGAAATTAACACAAGTCTGGAATTTAATATCAGGAAGCATCCTTTAGAGCATGAAAACTACAAGCTACAGGATCTTAACATGGCAAAGCAAGGTATGGCATGAAGCTACTCAAAGCACTTAACAAAAGTCCTTTAGTGACCTTGAGCCAAAAAGGATCAGAAAATATCATTGCAAGCATGTGAACATGGCAAAAACATAAACAGATCTCAGACTTAGTGAAAAACTGGAGCATGCAAAATCAGTTAACGGGTAGGCATGTTTACCAGCTCGATGCACTCACTATAGAACATGGCATGACAAACTAAGCATACATTCATCAAGAATACATATCATAGAATCTATACATGGAAAGGACAACAACATAGCATGCACGGATCAATAGCAACATCCTCGGCAAAATTGCTAACAAGTCAATAATCTGCCAGGATTCACGATATAGCAAAAGTAGAGCTCGATTGACTCAAGCTAGCGTGCTCCATAAATGCAAACAAAGACATGGATGGATAGAGCACCAAAATTTTAACAAATCATCCTTACCGATCATCCTCAAAAGAGGCACGGATCACTAGGAAACAACATGAACATATGGCATACCGACAAAATCAGGACAAGGACTTGGTGAAATTCTAAGTCTCTGAAATCAGCATTACCGATTACGCTACTTTGCAAGGTTGTGCTAGCCACCTCTGTAAAGATGGCATGGCATATAACAAAACACATGTAGAGCTCAGAAGCATATCATGCACACATTAATCATGGCAAAAATGACAAATATCTATTTGATGAAACAAATCTGCCAAGTTTATCACATAGCCCTCTTCCAACAGCATTTCGGGCATCAAGATGAGCTCAAATGAAAATGATGCAATGAGATGAAATGATGTACTCGTTGAGACGAACATTTTGATATGCTACATGCACAAATCGGAGCTACTATGAGAGAGTTATAGCATGCCAAAGTTTGCAAAATAATTAGGATTTTTGGGGAAGAAGTCAACCGATCCAGATCTGGATCTACTGTAGCACGAGCACTGTAGCAGCGCGGCGGCGGGCTCACCGGAGAAGAGGACGTGGGAGGACGGCGCCAGCAACGAGAAGGCGCGGTGGAGGAGATCCTGGCGCCGGACATTGGCGGCGGCGCGAACCGCGGCGAGGGATGGCGAGGCGGCGCCGGGCTGAGCTACGGTAGATGCGGCGGGGCCGACGAGGTCGCCGGACGGCGACGGCGGCTGTTAGCGGCGAGGCGCCTCGGGTGCGGCGGCGATGCGCAGTATCGGCGAGGAGGCGCGGCACTGGCGTCGGAGAAGACGCGGGCTGGCGGCACGCGGGATTCGGGCCGCGGGGGCCGGGGTTGGGCCCGGCGGGCTTCAGCGATGTGCGGCACAGAGGCGCCACGTGTCACACCCTGGTTGGGCGCGGACGGCGGCGGCGGTGCGTCCGGCGCGGAGCGGACATGTCCGGCGCGGCAGAAGACGATTTCTAGGGTTTCGGGGGAAGAAGACCCATGGTTTCGGAAGGGGATCTATTTATAGGCATAGAGGGACCTAGGAAGCTCCAAATGGAGTACGGTTTTCTGCTACGTGATCGTGATCAAACGCTCTAGATGATGGAGAGGGTTTAGGTGGGTTTTGGGCCAAATTGGAAGGGTGTTGGGCTGCAACACAAACGAGGCCTTCTCGGTCCCTCGGTTAACCGTTGGAGTATCAAACGAAGTCCAAATGGCACGAAACTTGACAGGCGGTCTACCGGTAGTAAACCAAGGCCGCATGACAAGTCTCAGTCCAATTCGGAAATGTTTAACCCCCACACACGAAAAGAGGAAGAAAGGACCACCGGAGGAGATAGGAGCGCCGGAATGCAAAACGGACAACGGGGAAAATGCTCGGATGCATGAGGCGAACACGTATGCAAATGCAATGCACATGATGACATGATACGAGATGCATGACAAAGGCAACAACACACGGAGAAAAAAACCCGAACCCGAGGAAATAAAATAACTTAGGCCGGAAGCGGCAAGAGTTGGGATACATATAAGGTAAATTACATCCGGGGTGTTACAACACTCCACCACTACGAAAGGATCTCGTACCGAGATCTAGGACTGGAAACGCCGGGTACTCAGAACAAAGGTGATCCTCGCGTTCCCAGGTGGCTTCACGGTCGGAATGGTGTGACCACTTGACTTTGAGGAATTTGATTGACTTATTGCGAGTCTTGTGCTCAGTTTCTTCAAGAATAGCAATTGGGTGCTCACGATAAGAAAGGTCTTCTTGGAGATCAATGTCTTCGAAGTTGACGGTGAGGTCAGGAGTCTTGAAGCACTTGCGGAGCTGAGAGACATGGAACACGTCGTGCATATTTGCAAAGTTGAGAGGAAGCTCGAGTTGATAGGCGAGATCGCCTCTCTTGTTGACGATCTTGAAAGGGACCACGTATCTAGGGGAAAGCTTCCCTTTGATACCGAAGCGACGAGTACCTTTCATTGGAGAGACTTGGAGGTAAACATGGTCTCCGATCTCGAAAGCCAAATCACGATGCTTACTATCATAGTATCTCTTCTGGCGCGATTGCGCTGCTTTGAGGTTATCACGAATGACTTTGCACATCTCCTCTGCCTCTGTGATCAAGTCATTTCCAAGAAGTTGACGTTCACCGGTTTCTGACCAGTTAAGAGGAGTACGGCACTTCCTGCCATAGAGAATTTCAAATGGGGCCTTGCCCGAACTCGCTTGGAAGTTGTTGTTGTAGGAGAACTCGGCATATGGAAGACAATCTTCCCACTTCATATCGAAAGAGATAACGCAAGCCCTGAGCATATCTTCCAGAATCTGATTGACACGCTTGACTTGAACGCTAGTTTGAGGACAAAAAGTTGTGCTGAAACGGATGTTGGTGCCCATGGCCTTCTGAAAAGAATCCCAAAACTTGGAGGTAAAGATGTTGTCGCGGTCTGAAGAGATCAACTGTGGAATGCCATGCAGAGAGACAATCCGAGAGGTATAAAGCTCCGCCAATTGAGCTGCAGTGATAGACTCTTTGATAGGCAGAAAGTGAGCCACTTTAGTGAGTTTGTCGATGACAATGAATATAGCATCATTGCCACACTTGTACTTTGGAAATCCCATCACGAAGTCCATCTCAATGTGGTCAAACTTCCATTCTGGAATGGCAAGAGGTTGGAGGAGACCAGCTGGTCGTTGGTGTTCTGCCTTCACTCTTCTGCAGACATCACATTCATTCACGAACTGAGCAATCTCGCGCTTCATTCGAGTCCACCAATAAGCCTGCTTGAGGTCCTGGTACATCTTCATGCTTCTAGGGTGGATGGAGAGGAGCGAATTGTGCGCCTCGTTCATAATGACTTTACGGAGGTCACCTTTAGGCACAACAATGTGATCCTCGAAGAAGAGAGTATCCTTGTCATCAAGGCGATAGCACTTGTACTTGGATTGACTCTTGGCAATCCCAATCTTCACCTTCTTCACCATAGCATCAAGAAGTTGAGCCTCGTGAATCTGATCTTCCAAAGTAGGAGAGACTTGAAGGTTGGCGAGGAAACCTTGAGGAACAACTTGCAGATTGATTTTGCGGAAAGCTTCGCAAAGCTCGGGTTGGTAAGGCTTGAGAATCAAACTGCTGCAGTATGCCTTCCTGCTCAATGCGTCAGCAATTACATTGGCCTTGCCTGGAGTATATTCAATGCTCGGATTATACTCTTGAATCATTTCGACCCAACGAGTCTGCCTGAGGTTGAGATTAGGCTGAGTGAAGATGTACTTGAGACTCTTGTGGTCAGTGAAGATGTCCACTTTTCTTCCCAATAAGAGATGTCTCCAAGTCAAAAGAGCATGCACAACTGCCACCAACTCGAGGTCATGAGTGGAGTAGTTCTTCTTGTTGGGCTTCAACTGGCGAGAGGTATAAGCCAAAACTTTCTTCTCTTGCATCAACACTGCACCAAGACCTTGAAGAGAGGCATCGCAGAAGACCTCGAACGGTTTGGATTCATCAGGAGGAGTCAGAACTGGAGCAGTGACTAATTTCTCTTTCAGGGTGTTGAAAGCGATGTCACATTCTGGAGACCAAACGTACTTCACGTGCTTCTAGAGAAGGTTGGAAAACGGCTTCGCGATCTTTGAGAAGTTCTCAACGAACCTTCGACAATAGCTTGCGAGACCAAGGAAGCTGCGGAGTTGCTTCACGTTCTGAGGTGGTTCCCAATTCATAATTGCAGACACCTTCTCAGGATTCACCGCTATGCCCTTGGCAGAGATGATATGCCCAAGATAGAGAACCTCGTCGAGCCAAAACTCGCACTTTGAAAACTTGGCATTGAACTGATGTTCTCTGAGCTTATCGAGCACCAAACGCAAGTGCTTGGCATGATCTTCCTTGTTCTTGGAAAAGACCAAAATTTCATCGAGGTAGACCAAGACGAAGTCATTTGTGTAAGGGTTGAAGATGAAGTTCATCATGCAAGAGAAAGTCGGAGGAGCGTTGACGAGGCCAAAAGACATGATAGTGTATTCGTATGACCCATAGCTTGTTCTGAATGCCGTCTTGGGAATATCTTGCTCATGAATTCGAATCTCGTGATAGCCCATACGGAGATCAAGCTTGGAGAATACTTGAGCACCTTTGAGTTGTTCAAACAGCTCGTTGATGTTGCGAAGTGGGTACTTGTTCTTTATAGTCTTCTTGTTCAATGGACGATAGTCAACACAGAGTCGGTCCGTTCCATCCTTCTTCTTCACAAAAAGAACTCCACAACCCCACGGAGAAGAACTAGGTAGGATGAGACCCATTCTCTCTTGAATATCAAGTTGCTTCTTCAGCTCTTTCAACTCTTCAGGTCCAAGCTTGTAAGGACATTTGCAAACAGGTTCCGTGCCAGGCTCAAGATCGATGACGAATTCAACTGGCCGGTGCGGAGGCATTCCTGGAAGCTCTTCTAGAAAGACATCTTGATATTCACAAACGACTAGAATTTGAGAGATGGCATCCAGTTCGCCCTTATCATTGAGAGAAAACAGACGGATGGTATCATCATTAGCGGCAAAGACAATTACATCCTCAGACGAATGAGTCAATTGAATCTGCCTGGCAGCACAATCAAGCTAAGCCTTGTGCTTAGAAAGCCAGTCCATTCCAAGAATAAGATCAATATCCGAGTTACCAAGGACCATTGGAGAAGAAAGAAACTTGTAGTCACCCAACGTGATAGTAACATCCGGAGCCATCATTTTGGTGTTCATGAACAAACCCGGAGAAGAAATTGCTATCGGCTTAGGCAAATCAACAGTGTGCACATCATGCATGGATGCAAAAGGCTTTGATAAAAATGACAAAGATGCACCAGTATCAAAAAGAACTCTTGCGGGAATGTCATTAACAAGAAGGTTACCCGTAATCACGTCTGGCGAGTCCTCTGCCTGAGCTGCGTTCAACAAGTTGACCTTGGCAGACTTGGGGTTATGCTTGACCACAGCTGTACTTGCAGATCTGACAGGAGGAGGAGGAGGGAGACGCCTCTGATTGAAGCATTTGTTGGCATAGTGACCCTTCTATTGGCACTTGTTGCACGTGACCTCTGAAAGCGGACGGTGATACGGAGCACTTGATCTTGGAGCTTGAGACGAAGTCTTGTTCTGAAAGCCAGGGTTGGGTGGGTGGGAAGATCCACTGCCACATTTGCTCTTCTGCTGATAAGGCTGATGGAACGGAGGAGGAGGAAGCCAATACTTCTGCTGCTTAGCCACTTGAGTTGAGGAAGGAGTAGCATCTCTGACTCGCTTCTTGGAAGCATCGCACTTCAGTTGAGCAGTCTCTTGCTTCATTGCCATGTTGTAAAACTCATCGTACCTCTTGGGCTCAAAGAGAACGAGAGCTAGCTGGATTTCTTCTCTGAGACCACCCCTGAATTGTTATATCATGCTCTTCTCGTCAGGGACGTCTTGCTTAGCAAAACGGGCGAGCTTCTGAAACATCTTGTTGTACTCGTAAACAGACATAGAGCCTTGCTTCAGGTTGCGGAATTCCTCACGCTTGCTTTCAACCATGCTCTGAGGAATATGATGAGCTTTGAAGTCTTGACGGAATTCATCCCAGGTAATCACACGGCCTCCTCTAGAATCTTTGTACTGCTGAAACCATTCTGCAGCTTGGTCTTTGAGTTGGAAGGAAGCAAACTTGACAAAGTCCTCAGGCCTGACGTTACTGCACTCAAAATGCTTGCATATGTCCACGAGCCAATCATCAGCGTCTGTTGCCTCAACACAATTGCTGAAGGTCTTTGGCTGGTTAGCAAGGAACTGGTTGAGTGTAGCAAAGTGATTCTGATTGTTGCCTTGGCCCTGGTTCCCTTGATTGCGCTCTTGAAGAAGTTGCATGATCAGCTGAGTGTTTGCATTGGTAGCGGCCATCACAGCTTGCCATGCCTCCGGAGGTGGAGGTGGTGGAGGCGGATCAGGATTCGGAGTCGTGCGCGTTGGAGGAGCCATCCTGAAGAGGTTGACATCCATTAGCACATTGACAGGCAAATATCGAAGCTGAATCAAACGGGTTGAAATTGCAACATAAAGTCTTCACATCCGAACCAAATGAACGAATGCATTCCTATCAAAATGGTCACATATCCATAAATTGAGAAGCCACTTAGAATTGAGGTAGAAGAATAAAACCAACAAGGTACGGACAAGAATGAATACTTGGTGAGGATTACCCAATCCCAAACCAAATATCTGCGGAAGAAGAACTAGAGCTACAAGAATTCCCACCTATGAAACTCCCGAACCTTTCCGGTTATGCAATTAGGTGTTGGGGATACATGGGAAGCATAATATCTCACCCAAATCTAGCAAATCCTACATCCAGCTGTATCCATCCCTAAACACATATCCGAGAAAAACTTCGGAAATCGTCTACCTCAACCTTCGAAAAGCATCTGTTATACAAGTTATGGCAATACTCCCGAACTCCCGCCCCAGTACTGGGTGGCATCGAGGTTATCTCACCAACAACTTCATAAAAGAGATTTTCGATGTCGGCGAAACTCAGGTATTCCAGAATCTCAACGATAAAATTGTGACGACAACACCTCGGAGCTCAACTCCCCGGGACACTGCCACAACCCCTAAATGACAGGAGGCACCAAGAACAATGTTCTCGTCACAAATTGATCGAAACGATTTCAAGATACCCGCGTGATCCTAAAAAAATTTTAGTGAAATTTGAGAAGAGAAGAGTCAAAACTCTACGTCAGTATGCCTTACCAGAGCGATGAAGGGACTGGGGAGTAAAATGAATTCCTAAACTCTCTGATATATATAATCCTAAATGACTCAAAACATTTTCCTGGACTCAACAACGCCAACGATTCGATCAAGCAGGGGGCTCCTAAGGTCGGGGAAGGCTCTGATTACCAACTTGTAACGCCCTCGATGCGGCTATATCTCCTACGTGTCAAAGCACGACTTAGAGGCATAACCGCATTGAAAGCAATGTCGCAAGTAAGGTAATCTTCACAACAACCCATGTAAATAGATAAAAGGGGAAAGGATACATAGTTGGCTTACACTCGCCACGTCACACAAATACATGAATAACATTACAATCATCCAATACACTCATGGTCCGACTACGGTACCAAAATAAAAGATCAACCCCCACATGCGACACGGTCCCCGATCGCCCCAACTGGGCACCACTACTGATCATCTGGGAAAGACACATAGTAACGACGAGAGTCTTCATCAAACTCCCACTTGAGCTCACGCGCGTCGTCTGGAACGGTATCATCGGTCCCTGCATCTGGTTTTGGAAGTAATCTGTGAGTCACAGGGACTCAGCAATCTCGCACCCTCATGATCAAGACTATTTAAGCTTATAGGTAGGGCAAGGTAAAATGTGGAGCTGCGGCAAGTGACTAGCATATATGGTGGCTAACCTGTTCGCAAAAGAGAGCGAGAAGAGAAGGCAAAGCACAGACGAATAACTATGATCAAGAAGTGATCCTAGAACAACCTACGTCAAACATTACTCCAACATCGTGTCCACTTCCGGACTCCACCGAGAAGAGACCATCACGATTACACACGCGGTTGATTCATTTTAATTAAGTTAAGTTTCATGTTATCTACAACCGGACATTAACAAACTCCCATCTGCCCATAACCACGGGCACGGCTTTCGAAAGTTCAAATCCCTGCAGGGGTGTCCCAACTTAGCCCATCACAAGCTCTCACGTCAACGAAGGAAATTCCTTCTAGCGGGAAGACCCAATCAGACTCGGCATCCCGGTTACAAGACATCCTCGACAATGGTAAAACTAAACTAGCAACACCACCCAGATGTGCCAACAAATCCCGATAGGAGCTGCACATATCTCATTCTCAGGGCACACCGGATGAGCAAGACGTCGAGTAGGCCAGCCCAGAGTTGCCCCTGGTAGCCCCGCACATCGCTCAGTTGGACCAACACTTAGAGAAGCACTGGCCCGGGGGGTTAAAATAAAGATGACCCTTGAGTCCGTGAAACCCAAGGGAAAAAGGCTAGGTGGCGAATGGAAAAACCAATGTTGGGCATTGCTGGAAGATTTTTATTCAAGGCGAACTGTCAAGGGGTTCCCATTATAACCCAACCGTGTAAGGAACGCAAAATCCGGGAACATAACACCGATATGACGGAAACTAGGGCGGCAAGAGTGGAAAAAAACACTAGGCAAAAGGCCGAGCCTTCCACCATTTACCAAGTATATAGGTGCATTAAGATAACAAGATAATATAGTGATATCCCAACAATAAACAATGTTCCAACAAGGAACGATCTCCAATCTTCACCTGCAACTAGCAACGCTATAAGAGGGGCTGAGCAAAGCGGTAACATAGCCAATCAACGGTTTGCTAGGACATGCTGGGTTAGAGGTTTGACATGGCAATTTGGGAGGCATGATAAGCAAGTGGTAGGTATCGTAGCATAGGCATAGCAAAAGAGCGAGCATCTAGCAAGCAAAGATAGAAGTGATTTCGAGGGTATGATCATCTTGCCTGCAAAGTTGTCAGAGTTGACTTGATCCTCGTAAACGAACTCAACGGGCTACTCGTTAGCAAACTCGTCTCCCAGCTCTACTCAAACAAGACAAACAAGCAAAAGGAACACAATCAACCACGTGCAATGCTCAAACAACATGATGCAAACATGGTATACTATGCGGGACGCGATATGTGATGCATATGCAAGATTTTACAAGGAATGATTGAACCTGGACTCAACTTGGAAATCCAAGAGTGCCACTGGAAAGGTGAGGTTATTTCGGTTGAAATTGATATAAAGATCACCGGAATCGGATGCACGGTTTGGAAATGGCAAGCAAAACAAATATGGCACCGGTCTGCGATTATCAGCAAATAGCCATCTAAAAGCAACAAGATAAATATGCTACAGCACTCAAACATGACAACAAAATACATGGTAGGGATCCACTCATGATGATTGACAAAAGATGAATACTGAGCTACGGCTAATTCATCCATTAGCAGTTTCAAACAAGCATGGCAAAAATGCAAATGATAACAGGTTTCAGACTTAGTGAAATTAACACAAGTCTGGAATTTAACATCAGGAAGCATACTTTAGAGCATGAAAACTACAAGCTATAGGATCTTAACATGGCAAAGCAAGGTATGGCATGAAGCTACTCAAAGCACTTAACAAAAGTCCCTTAGTGACCTTGAGCCAAAGGGATCAGAAAATATCATTGCAAGCATGTGAACATGGCAAAAACATAAACAGATCTCAGACTTGGTGAAAAACTGGAGCATGCAAAATCAGTTAACGAGTAGGCATGTTTACCAGCTCGATGCACTCACTACAGAGCATGGAATGACAAACTAAGCATACACCCATCAAGAATACATATCATAGAAGCTATACATTGCAAGGACAACAACATAGCATGCACGGATCAATAGCAACATCCTCGGCAAAATCGCTAACAAGTCAACAATCTGTCAGGATTCACGATATAGCAAAAGTAGAGCTCGATTGACTCAAGTTAGGGTGCTCCATAAATGCAAACAAAGACATGGATGGATAGAGCACCACAATTTTAACAAATCATCCTTACTGATCATCCTCAAAAGAGGCACGGATCACTAGGAAACAACATGAACATATGGCATACCGACAAAATCAGGACAAGGACTTGGTGAAATTCTAAGTCTCTGAAATCGGCATTACCGATTACGCTACTTTGCAAGCTTGTGCTAGTCACCACAGATGTCACAAAAATACATGGTAAGCACCTCTGTAAAGATGGCATGGCATATAACAAAACACATGTAGAGCTCAGGAGCATATCATGCACACATTAATCATGGCAAAAATGACAAATATCTATTTGATGAAACAGATCTGCCAAGTTTATCACATAGCCCTCTTCCAACAGCATTTCGGGCATCAAGATGAGGTCAAATGAAAATGATGCAATGAGATGAAATGATGTACTCGTTGAGGCGAACATTTTGATATGCTACACGCACAAATCGGAGCTACTATGAGAGAGTTATAGCATGCCAGAGTTTGCATAATAATTAGGGTTTTCGGGGAAGAAGTCAACCGATCCAGATCTGGATCTACTGTAGCACGAGCACTGTAGCAGCGCGGCGGCGGGCTCGCCGGAGAAGAGGATGGGGAGGACGGCGCCGGCAATGGAGAAGGCGCGGTGGAGGAGATCCCGGCGCCGGACCTCGGCGGCGGCGCGAACCGCGGTGAGGGACGGCGAGGCGGCGCCGGGCTGAGCTACGGCAGGTGTGGCGGGGCCGACGAGGTCGCCGGATGGTGACGGCGGCTGACGGCAGCGAGGCGCAGTATCGGCGAGGAGGCGCGGCACTGGCGCCGGAGAAGACGCGGGCTGGCAGCGCGCGGGATCTGGGCCGCGGGGGCCGGGGTTGGGCCCGGTGGGCTTCGGCGATGTGGGGCACGGAGGCGCCATGTGTCATGCCCTGGTTGGGCGCGGACGGTGGCGGCGGTGCGTCCGGCACGGAGCGGACATGTCCGGTGCGGCAGAAAACGATTTATAGGGTTTCGGGGGAAGAAGACCCATGGTTTCGGAAGGGGGTCTATTTATAGGCATAGAGGGAGCTAGGAAGCTCCAAATGGAGTGCGGTTTTCAACCACGCGATCGTGATCGAACGCTCTAGATGATGGAGAGGGTTTTGGTGGGTTTTGGGCCAAATTGGAAGGGTGTTGGGCTGCAACACAAACGAGGCCTTCTCGGTCCCTCGGTTAACCGTTGGAGTATCAAACGAAGTCCAAATGGCACGAAACTTAACAGGTGGTCTACCGGTAGTAAACCAAGGCCGCATGACAAGTGTCGGTCCAATCCGGAAATGTTTAACCCCCACACACGAAAAGAGGAAGAAAGGACCACTGGAGGAGATAGGAGCGCCGGAATGCAAAACGGACAACGGGGAAAATGCTCGGATGCATGAGGCGAACACGTATGCAAATGAATGCACATGATGACATGATATGAGATGCATGACAAAGGCAACAACACACGGAGACAAAAACCGGAACCCAAGGAAATAAAATAACTTAGGTCGGAAACGGCAAGAGTTGGGATACATATAAGGTAAATTACATCCGGGGTGTTACAGGATCTACGTGTGAAGCGGAGTACATAGCTGCTTCGGAAGTAGCAAATGAAGAAGTCTGGATGAAGGAGTTCATATCCGATCTAGGTGTAATACCTAGTGCATCGGGACCAACGAAAATCTTTTGTGACAATACTGGTGCAATTGCCTTGGCAAAGGAATCCAGATTTCACAAGAGAACCAAGCACATCAAGAGACGCTTCAATTCCATCAGCAATCAAGTCAAGGAGGGAGACATAGAGATTTGCAAGATACATACGGATCTGAATATTGCAGACCCGTTGACTAAGCCTCTCTCACGAGCAAAACATGATCAACACCAAGACTCCATGGGTGTTAGAATCATTATTATGTAATCTAGATTATTGACTCTAGTGCAAGTGGGAGACTGAAGGAAATATGCCCTAGAGGCAATAATAAAGTTGTCATTTATATTTCCTTATATCATAATAAATTTTCATTATTCATGCTAGAATTGTATTAACCGGAAACTTAGTACATATGTGAATACATAGACAAACAGAGTATCCTAGTATGCCTACTTGACTAGCTCGTTAATCAAAGATGGTTAAGTTTCCTGACCATAGACATGTGTTGTCATTTGATGAACGGGATCACATCATTAGAAGAATGATGTGATGGACAAGACCCATCCGTTAGCTTAGCATAATGATCGTTAAGTTTTATTGCTATTGCTTTCTTCATGACTTGTACATGGTCCTCAGACTATGAGATTATGCAACTCCCGAATACCAAAGGAACACCTTGTGTGCTATTAGATGTCACAATGTAACTGGGTGATTATAAAGTTGCTCTACAGATGTCTCTAATGGTGTTTGTTGAATTGGCATAGATCGAGATTAGGATTTGTCACTCCGTGTATCGGAGAGGTATCTCTGGGCCCTCTCGGTAATGCTCATCACTATAAGCCTTGCAAGCACTGTGACTAATGGGTTAGTTGCGGGATGATGCATTATGGAACGAGTAAAGAGACTTGCTGGTAACGAGATTGAACTAGGTATGATGATACCGACGATCGAATCTCGGGCAAGTAACATACCGATGACAAAGGAAATGACGTATGTTGTTATGCAGTTTGACCGATAAAGATTTTCGTAGAATATGTAGGAGCCAATATGAGCATCCAGGTTCCTCTATTGGTTATTGACCGGAGATATGTCTCGATCATGTCTACATACTTCTCAAACCCGTAGGGTCTGCACGCTTAACGTTCGAAGACGATTTGTATTATGAGTTTCGTGTTTTGATGAACCGAAGTTTGTTCGGAGTCCTGGATGAGATCATGGACATGACGAGTAGTCTCTAAATGGTCGAGACATAAAGATTCATATATTGGAAGACTACATTCAGACATCGGAATGGTTAGGGTCGTTTCGGATAAGTTTTGGAGTACCGGGG
>NC_041386.1:520165573-520180082 GCF_002162155.2 Triticum dicoccoides
ACCTCTCCTCCCCCCCCCCTTTTATATACGTGGGAGGGGGCACCCCAAAGGCACACCAAGTCTTCTCTTAGCCGTGTGTGGTGCCCCCATCCACAGTTACACACCTCGGTCATATCGTCGTAGTGCTTAGGCGAAGCCTTGCGCCGGTAACTTCATCATCATCGTCGTCACGTCGTCGTACTGACGGAACTCTCCCTTGTGCTCAACTGGATCAAGAGATCAAGGGACGTCATTGAGCTGAACGTGTGCTGAACGCGGAGGTGCTGTACGTTCGGTGCTTGGATAGGTTGGATCGCGAAGACGTTCGACTACATCAACCGCATTACTAAACGCTTCCGCTTTCGGTCTACGAGGGTACGTGGACACACTCTCCCCTCTCGTTGCTATGCATCTCCTACATAGATCTTGCGTGGTCGTAGGAAAATTTTTGAAATACTGCGTTCCCCAACAAGATTTACACGGATAAGGGAAGGAGAGTACCTCTTTCTGCTGGCAGTGTTGTATTCTCCTTCTATTTTTCCAACGATCTTCTTGTGGTTCGCTGGAAACAAGATATTGTGGAGAACGGTGGAGCCTCAGACGTTGGAAAGCAGATTGTCTCGCTCGGCATGGCCTCTACGTGACAATATATGCCCTCTATGTGACCAGGAGTCTAACACAACGCAACACCTTTTCGCCGGATGCGCTTTCTCTCGGCAAGTTTGACACGAGGTGCTTTGCTTGGCGCGCCCTTACTGTCGAACCCCTGAGGCACGGCGATGACTTTATGAAATGGCTCACCTCTACCATCTCCACCTTGACCGGCTGCTTTCGCCAAGGCATTGCCTCCCTCACCATTCTCACCGTCTCGACAATCTGGAAACAGGGGTACGGCTTTATC
This sequence comes from Triticum dicoccoides, assembly GCF_002162155.2. Classification (NCBI taxonomy): domain Eukaryota; kingdom Viridiplantae; phylum Streptophyta; class Magnoliopsida; order Poales; family Poaceae; genus Triticum; species Triticum dicoccoides. The sequence continues at coordinate 520,166,454 of NC_041386.1, forward strand.
TTCAACACCTCTCTCGCGCGCACGGTGCACTCCATTTAAGACAAATCTCGCTTCTGGGCACACGCCGGTGACAAAGCTTTAGCAATCCTTCCTCTGGGTTGTGCTCAATGCAAATACAATGGGTTGTGCTCAATGCAAATACAATGATTGTACTTCAGATGCTACGGCTATGGAGGCTAGGGCAATGCGAGATGGCCTTCAATTTGCAAACTCATTAGGCTTTAATCGGGTTGAGGCCGAATCAGACTCCCTTGAAGTCATTCAATTTTGCACAGGACAAACACAATGGTGGGATGCATCGGCAGCAGTCTTTGCGGAGTGTCTGGATACTGTTACGTCAATTGGGAGGGTCACCTTCAAGCATTGTTTTCGTGCGGCGAATACCCGCACCTCATGAGCTAACTAAGTTTAGTTTTTGTAATAAAGTGTCAGATAGTTGGACTGACGAACCATCTGCATGTGTCGTCAATAGCCTTGTGAACGATATAATTTTGATCTAAGTTAATAAAGCTAGTCATGATGGCCTTCTCTCAAAAAAATTCCTTCTCCTGGAAACGTTGGCCATCGTGTATTGGGGTAACACAGCCCCTAGACTACATTTTTTTTTTTGCAGGGCAGCCCCTAGACTACATGCGCACCGGCAACTCGCTCAGGCCAGCCATGTGTACAGGCTTGCGAGTTGCTTCTGTACCCTGTACCATGTATTCTACACTCTCCTATCGATGAAAAGATATGCAAAGATTTTCCGTATTCACGGATTTTTTTTTTTGGCAGTTTACAGTAGGTAGGTAGACATACCCTCTTCGATCAGTACATGCATATATACAAACAATCAGTGGCGGAGTTATGCGTCGCCGCTGCACACAATCACAGCACACCGCATCGCATCATTTTGATCTATTTTCTACAAGTTCTTCACTAAACGCCCACAGCCTCTTGGCCAGCTCTGCATCTCTTGCAACGGAGGTCGGCGTCGCCTCGTTGCAACCAGCGAAGTATTTGCCGGACACACCCCTGGTATCAGGATGCAATGCCACATAACAGGTAGTTGCAGCTCCCTGAACAACAGATTAGTCTTGTCAGGCTAAAATACTGTTATCATTTTAGCTTTCATAGAAAAATATCTTCTTGGGAGACATTGATACTGATGGCCGTGTATTTTGGAATGAGAGATATGCTTGATCTTCTTGTAAGAGATTGACACTGACGGCCATGTCTCGATTACCTGGGGTATATCCTTCACAAAAGGCTTGACCAGCGAGAAAATCGAGGCCAGCACACCTGCAGAACATTCAGTTTAAGGTTTGGGGTACTGCTAAGTGTATTGGGCAGAACAGTTTCCTTTGGAATCGATGTGTTATGTTTTCAGTGATATTACTGTTTGTCGTGATGTAGCGAACGATGTTGGTTCCGATGATTCCAGGGTGCAGCGAATTTGCAGTCAGATCACATCCTTCTTCCTGGATTTCCAGCAAACAACCTTTAGTCCTTTAAGGCCTGACACAATGTGTATTACCTTACTGTGCATCATGTTTCATCAGCACAGACAAAATAACAACATTATTTTGCAAGTGCATCGCTTAGAGCCTTAGACTACTAAAAATCATTGTCAGGTTTCAGCTGGCGCTTGTGTTCTAGGCTTAACTCATGATGAATAATAGGGATGTAACGTGTAAGAGATCGCAGACCTGAAAACGCCTGGATAGCTCATTTGCATGGAGAATATTTGCTAATTTGGAGTGTGAGTATGCACTAAATGCATTGTACCTGTAAAATTTTCAATACGTTAGAAAGAACTTCAGCTAGATCTTATGTTGAATTCATGCAAACAAAATCAGTAAAGAATAGCATATTGCTGACTTGGACTCGTTGTTCAGCTTGTTCAGATCAAAGCCTTTGCCATCACTCCTTCTATGAGCTGTTGAAGCTAGGTTTACGATCCTACCCTGCACACCGGTCTCCTTGGCAGTTGATTTCATCTTGTCAAGTAGAAGATTTGTCAGCAAGAAATGGCCTGCTCGCAAGGTGAAAAATTCAAAAGGTGTTTGAAGAGGCCTGGACTACTGAACATCTCATATCAACGCAGCATCAGCAATAGCAGATATTCTGATGTTTACATGAATGACTGTTGATGGGTAACAGTGTACGATCAAAGGCATCTACACGACGGTCATGACACTAGTGACAAACTTATACAGCTCTTATTTTTAACATAAAGGGATGTAACTGCACAATACATACCGAGATGATTCGTTGCGAATTGTAGCTCAATGCCATCTTTGGATAGCTGGAAAGGGCAGGCCATTATTCCTGCATTGTTTCTTCAGAGAAGGCCAGAATAAATAACCCAGTGAGTGTGTTTACTAGTACCAACCAAACTGTGTGCCTCTTTTGAATATTTGATGATGCCTAATTACAATGACATACATGAGGACGTTCAGATGCTTATGGGAGGAGTTGAAGGAGCCCGCGAAGGTGCGCACAGAGTCGAGGGAGCTCAGATCCATCTCCATGACATGTAGCTTGGAGCTCGGGACCTCTTCAGCGAGGCTCTCTTTCACCTTCAGGCCACTCTCGAGCGTCCTTGCTGGTATGATCACGTTTGCTCCCCTCAGTGCAAGAACTCTGGCCGTCTCCTTGCCAATGCCATTTGTTGCTCCTGCATATGACAATCAATAGTGCAGAATCATCAGTCTGCCTCATGTATTGTACTGTACTCGGAATGAGCATAAATGTGCTTGAAACTGTCTTTAAATCATGATAACTGTACAATTCCCTTACTATTTACTCAAAAATAATACAGTACAAATAGCTCCAATAATTACAGATTCCAAATGCAAATAATCCCATTAATGATATTTTGAGCTTTTTAATCACTAATTTGTTAATTAATCAGCACACTGTCAGCAAGCGATGAGACTCTGCATCCAGCCACTACTAGCAGTAGCACACAAGGGACAAGCAGTCTCGTAAAAAGTGCTGCAGCAGAAGCACGCACCAGTGACGATGGCTGTGAGATGGCTGGCGTCGATGCCGGCGGCGATGTCCTCAGCGGTGGACGCGGATCCGAAGCCCGAGAGCCCACGCCGCCCCCACGGCCAGCCCCAGATCCCCATCGCCGTTGCTGCCGCCGCCAGCCACCACCTCCTTCGCTAGTCGGTATGTTTCGACACTAAGCTACGTTGGCCTCTCCTCTCCAGCAGCAGATTAGAAGGATTGCGGCGGAGGATCGTCGACCGTGCTATCTTTTTCCTGCAATCTGAGCAGGTTAATTCCGCACGAATCTTGATGCGGTACTATACACTCTGATTATTTATTTGTTTATTTTGCGAAAAAGAACGCGGATCTAATAACCAAATGCCCCAAAAACAAAACAAAGAAGTTCCCTAAAAAAGTTCCTCTTTAGTGATCTAAAACATCTTTTTTTTTGTTTACAAAGCGGGTACATCAAAATTTCAAAGGATCGGTCATTTTCATCATTCCAAACGGGTCGATGGCGCGCCGCCGCATACCACTCCATTGTAGCCGACATCTTGTCGTTGTTGATCACAGACAAGAAGTCGTGAAGGACACGTCTTGTCGATCCAATATCCTGAAGACGACATCGTCACTGCTGCAAGAGTTGCAGATCTAAGAGCCAAGATTCCATTGTTTCTCGCATGCATCATGTCAGCACCAAAGGTCACACCAACATGACGGAGGCGAGGCTGCGGGATAAAAGGAAGTCATGTGAAAACTTTCCGACTGTCATCGACAAGGTCAAGCCGGCTCCGGTAAAGGAGTGACGACAACGACGCACCAGCGGCTCATTCGAACGGCAATAGTGCTCGTTCGATGGTCTCGAAATCTCTGTGTAAATTTTATAATGTCTAAGGTGTTTTGTACTTCCTGTGAATTTTTATAATAGATCTGATACTTTTAAAAAAGGAGGTTATTCCATGAGCCAAGAAACCCTGCAGATCATAACCTCACCAGCCAAATTGGCTGGCAGAAAAATACACTGTCTAGCCATTGATGTCGCCGTCGATGACACCATCGAAATGGAGAGACTTGAGGGAATTTATTCGCTGGAACGGCTTTGTTGTCACCACCATCAACACATTGTTTGAGAATACTTTACCGAGTGTCGCTGCCACCACCGTCAAAAGGGTAAAAAAAGTAACAGTTATCGAAAACCTACCTAAAAGACGTGAGTCGAAAAACACTATGAGTCCATCCGATATATCGGGGCCTTCACACATTCCCACATGGGGGAGGGGGGCAGTGGAAGGATGGGGTGGCGACCTACTTGAAAAGAGAAGGCGATGGCGCGGAGCACTCGAGAGATCAACTTCCTACGGTTTTGAATAGAAACAGTTGAAAGAAATACAAAGAAAACGTACAAGATCTCGTATGGTTGTGTCTTCTGGTGTTTTCGATAAGGAAGTATCTTGTGTGGTTCTGTGAATATCATTAGGTATCTAGCCATAGTTTCTTCTATGTTTTTTTTATTTTACCCACAAATATATTTTTTCCTTTTACAGATGAAGAACAGAAAATGGAAAACAAAAAAGAAATAGTTGTGTCTTCTAGTGTTTTCTATAAGAAAGTATCTTGTGTGGTTCTGTGAATATCATTAGGTATCTAGCCATAGTTTTTCCTATGTTTTTTTTCATTTTACCCACAAACATCTTTTTCCCTGTACAGATGAAGAACAGAAAATGGAAAACAAGAAAGAAATAGTTCTATTCTAATATAAATTTGTTTTCATTTTCGAAATGAAGAACATAAAACAAAAAAAACAAATAGTTATATTCTAATAGAGCGTGGATTAGGGAAAAAAAGGTCCTACGGTTTTGAATAGAAATAGTTGAAAGAAATACAAAGAAAACGTACAGGATCTTGTATGGTTGTGTCTTCTGGGGTTTTCGATAAGAAAGTATCTTGTGTGGTTCTGTGAATATCATTAGGTATCTAGTCATAGTTTCTTCTATGTTTTTTTATTTTACCCACAAATATTTTTTTCCTTTTACAGATGAAGAACAGAAAATGGAAAACAAAAAAGAAATAGTTGTGTCTTCTGGTGTTTTCTATAGGAAAGTGATGTAGGGTGGAACCTTGGATGGACAATCTTTCACGAAAGGAGCGGATCCCGCGATGAACAAGAAGAACACGAGAGAATCACTCAAACCAACAAGAACGATCACACATATGCTAGATCCAAGTACACAAAAGGAGATACAAGATTCAAAGTCAACAAGGGACGATACAAATGGTAACCGGTCTTCTCCGTGAGGAGGTCTTGATGGTCTTCTCCGTGAGGAGGTCTTTAATCCAACGTGGATCTTCTCCGTAGAGGGGTCGCGGTCTCTCTCGTGGAGTAGATCCGGTGTGGATGAGCGAGGCTCTATCTCTAATATGAGCTATCACAACGCTAACCCTAACTAAAAGGAGGTGGAGGAGTATATATAGTCTAGAGCCACGAAGGGGTAAGTGAGGAGGGGGTACATAGGCCTTTGGCCCGGTTAGGCACGCGCGGGTGTCGGACGTCCGGGTTGGGGGCCAGATGTCCGGGGCTTCGGGACGAGCCGGATGTCCGGGGTCGCGGCCGGATGTCCGGGCTGAAGTGGAGGTTCAGCTGCTCTCTGGATACGTCGGTGCCGGATTTCCGGGGGAGATGCCGGATGTCCGGGCTGTCGGGAGGCGCCGGATGTCCGGGGTTGGCGCCGGATGTTCGGCCGACTATTGGTGCAGCAGTTGGGCGGCTGCACAGGCGCCTGATGTCCGGCCGATGTAGCTTCAGCAGCTCCGTCTTCTTCTGTCGTCGCTTCCAGGCTTCCCTCGCGGATGGTGTAGTTGTTCCTTGGCGCTTGCACTCCTCCTCGTCGTCTGTAGTGTTCCGACAATACCTATGCATGCACACGAGTAGAGTGTCAAGTAGTATACCATCCTCGAAGGGGTCAAGTGAGCACGTGTATAGGAGATGATTCACCTTTGTGTATGTGAAGTAGATGTCGCACGTGTCACCCGCCGAATGGACTCTTGACATGGTGATGTCCATAGGATGCTCCGCATCATCTCCCCTCCCTTGGGAAAGATCCGACCTCGGATCGAAAACCAAATCACCATGGGAAAGAGATGGCTTCGCCGTGTAGAAGTGGACGTTCACCAAGTACTTGTCATCTTGAAGCTCGAAATGGGCACTCTCCAATGTCGCACCATCTTGTGATTCCTTCAAAAGGAGTAAGGACAACAAACACTTGGAAAAACAAATGTGGTTAGCGTTAGTGCAAAACCAAGCATTCAAGAGGTGAGTGACCAAACAAGTGTCGTCATCATGCAAAGCATATGGTGTGACAAGGGATTGTGACATGGCATGTAAGCATATCAATCGAGCACAAGCAAAGATATCATGGGGACAAGTATGTAAATGTGAGGTAGTGATGCAAATATGTGTAACAAAAGAATAAGCATCTACCTCAAAGTCATAGCAAGCATGAGCAAAGCGCTCAATGAAAGGTCTATGGTAGGCATAAGAATCATTCACAACACCAAATAAAATGAAGTGTCTAAACACATGGGTCAAGTGCAAGACAATCCAAGCATAATGTGCATGGGGTGTAGTGAATATCGTGTGGCACTCAACACAATGGAAAGAGCAATTGTTCATCATGTGTGAGGCAATCAAGGCAAGCATGTAGCAATCAATGGGACATGGCATATGTGAAGTGATGACATTGTTGCAACCAAACATATGAGAGGAGCAAGTAATCCAAGAATTGGATGCAACACACAAGGCACATATATCATGATGCACGGAACAGTGAAAATGACAAGTCGAAGCAAGATCTCTAACATGTGTGCAATCAAGTGGTCCAAGATGAACAATAAGTCTCATGGTGCAAGCAACACAAGTAGTATGATCCGTCATATCCATGCTCAAGAAAGATGTCACCTTGTAGGCGTGTCCTTGTGCGTCCTTCACAATGCCGAAGTACAAGCAAGTGCGATGTAGAATCGTCGTGGTAGAAGTTGGTTCGCTCTCAAGAGCTCGGATTGTCAACTCACGTGACGTGGAAGTTGACACGAAGTCCAAGTATCCTACACATGCACACAACAAAAGAAAGAACGTATGTGCATGGTAGATAAACATATCATCCATCATGATGGTTCTCTTCTCTTGCACATAACCATTAGAAGCACAAGTGCATGAACAATATGATGCAACAATGGCAATATTCATGGCACGAGGTATATGGTGCAAAGAAGCAAGGCAAGCATGCTTCACAAGAAATATGTCAAAATCTCCAAATATATGTGAGAATGCTATGGGGATAATCTCATGAGCAAGATTAGAATCATTGTTGCACTCAATACATGGCAAATTGTCTAACATGAGAGAAGCAACACATGAAGATATATGATAAGAAGCAATAACAATCATGTAGTGCAAAGCATGTAGATGGTTGTCATCAACCGCATGAAGCGAGCAAGTATGAATCATCGGTGATGCAACAAGGCAAGCAATCATAGTAATCAAGTCGTGCAAGCTAGTAGTGTGAATATGCAACATACTAGAGTAAATCATGGCAATCATGTCATGAGAGCAAATAATAGGCATAGGCAATGCACATGACATATCGCAAGCACGAACACAAAGCAATATCATAGTATCATCATAGGCATGGGTCACAAAGCAAACATGTCCATAACAAGCAATATCTCCACCAAGCTTGCAAATACACATACAAGTATTAGAATCAATAATCATGTGTAATGCAAAGCATGGGTCACAAATGCATGTCAAAGGCATAGGAATGAACATATCATGCAAAGTGAACATGGAAAGATGGGAATAGAATATGTAATGGACAATAACCCATAGCCAAGTGAGGGTCATGCAGAAGAAATGCGCGAAGAGAGCGGTGGGAAAGACAATCCATGGGATCCCAAGTCATCATTGCTCTCTAGAGCTCTTTTTGTCAACTCATGGGATTGCGAGGTTGACAAGTATTCATGGGTACCTACACAAAAGAGACACAAGCGAAATAAATTGTGTGTGGGGTAAATGTACACATCATCCATCATGATGTGTATGTGCACGTGAGAGTTAGCACAAGATAACCATCGCTCAAAGAAATTCGATGCATGGTATAAGAGCATGTCATCCATCATGAAAGAATAGTTATTGTGTATAAGGCACAACAATAGCATTTTTATTCATGGGGAGCATATTGTGCACACAAGTATTGGGATCATGCAATGGATGGGATGAATCAAAATCTCCTAAAATGTATGAGGAAACTATGGGGGTCTCCTCATGAGAAATAATGGAAACATCATATGGAGAAAATGGACAACATCCAAAACAATGCATATCCGAAGCTAGGTGGTCATGGCATGGCATATGAGATAAATGATGCAAAGGGAGTATATCAATATCATCACAAGAAAAACAAATGCCGATAACCATGGGCTTGTCATCTATGCCATATGTGCAAATTGGGTTTATTTTAATAGCATATGCATAGTCACTATGAAGAGATTGCAAATATGACATGTGGTCGATCTCATGCATAGCATATGACAAGTCAAGCGGATTGTCAAACATGATGTGACCTAGAGAATTGTCACAAGAAATCCTATGTAATATAGCATCACAACTAATAGACTCCACATGAGAATCACCATACTCATCATAAATGGGCAAGAAATCATCACATAGGGTAGTCGCACTAGCATGAAGCATGGAAATAGGTTGATCAACATCATGCAAGCAATCAATGTCAAGAATGTCCACTAGTGGGACTAGAGCATCACATTCACCTATGTTACCTTGTTCATTCCACTCTAGTGGTGTAGGTGAGGTGGGTAAGACCAAATGGTGGTCAAGATCATCATCTTGATGGAACCATGTGGGAGGTGCATCATATTCCGCCATGGCCATCGTCTTGTCCAAAGGAAGGACATAGTCGTCATGAATCGACGCGTCATCATATATGGGACCTAGCACCAAATGAGAAGACACAATAGAGGTAGAGGTCAAGTTGTTAGAAATGCAAATGGCCTCACAAGACCTTTCAACTATCTCACTCTCTCTATGTGGTGGTTCACTCACTCCCTCAAGGTAGGTGCACTCAATGTCACATATGGTGGAATCACTCATCTCACTCAAGTGGTGGGGGTTGTGGCTCTCCTCACATGGAAATTGTGGCAAACATCATATATCGAGCTAGTGGTGAAGTCACTCTCACTCTCAATATGGTGGCTAAAGTCACTCAAGTCATCATATGTCACCATGGTCGAAGGGAAAATCCCATGCTCAACCATCTCGTTGTCGTCACCGTGGATGAAGGCCGAAGATGGCACATCATCACTCTCGCCTCCTAAGATGGAAACATCCTCCGTGCTCGTCACGATGTCGCATGCCTCCAAAGCATGTTCCTTGATTGGCTCCATAGTCGTAGTCGTCGCCACACCATCTTGAAAAAGAGTCAAAGTAGACTCGGCACCATCAATGCCACAAAGAGGGATGGCGATGAAGTCGAACGTGGGAGCATCGTCTTGGAGCTCGCCGGGCTTGGAAATCTTGGTGGTGCTATCCTCATGCTCGCCTTCTTGGAGCTTAGTCTTCGAGAAGTGTGCTTGGGGTGGAGAGGCCTTGGCCTTCATGAGTTCTTGTTCCGCCTTGAGAGCAGCAATGTAGTAGTCATCGAGGGACTTGTAGTTCTCGAGGAAAAGATTCTTGGAGATGTCGTTGTGCAATCCCATCATGAAGTGGAACTTCATCGGAATGGGGTCGTCCATGTCGGCTCGTCGCAAGGCTTTCTTCATCTCCTTGAAGTACTCGTCGATGGACTTGGATCCTTGGGTGGTGTTCTCCAATTGGCGTAGAAGTTGTTCCATGTAGGTTTGAGGCACGAACTCGCGCCGCAAAGCTCTCTTCGTCTTGGTCCAACTCATGTTGTAGGTCTCCGAAGGTGTGTGAAGCCACCATGTGGACGCGTAGTCGTGGAAGTTCCTTGTGGCGCACTTCACTTGATCTTCGGGAGGAACTTGATGTAGCTTGAGGTAGTCGTCCATCAAACGCTCCCACTCGAGATACTCCTCGGGTTCTTGAGTCCCATAGAAAGGAATCTCATGGTCGGTGCCGAGGTCGTAGTAGCTCGTGTAAGTCGCGGACTTGAGCTTGGGGAGCTTCTCTTGAAGTGCTTGTGGGAGAAGATGCCGTATGTCCATAGGCGAAGATGCCTTGAAGTCGCTTGGAGAAGATGCCAAGGGAGATGGTGAAGTCGTTGAGCGGTTGTTGGTGTTGAGCTCTTAACCTTCACGTTCGTGGTGGTGATGGTGTCGATGCCGATGTGACCTTGCCGGAGATGGTAGCTCGGAGGCATGTGCTCTTGAGCGTCTTCTCGAAGATGAGGAAGACCGCTTGTAGGACTTGATGAGGGTTTTGATCTCCTCCATTTGAGCTTGCATCTTGGCGTCGTTGGAGTTGTTCGTGGCATCGAACTCGTCGTTGTTGTTGTAGACCGAAGATGAAATGCCTTGCCTATCCATCACAAAACTCAAGCAAATGTGAGTGGAGAAAGGAGAATAACTATACCAAATGTACCTTGACCGATGTTGAAGATGCACTACTAGGGAAAAGGCTAGCAGCAGCGCGGGTTTTGTGCTCACTAGTAGCGCGGGTAGGCGCGCTACTAATAAGGCGCTACAGCTATTGCTTAGCAGTAACGCGTGCCCGCATGCGCTACTGCTAGGGCAAATAGCTGCAGCGTTTGTTCACTCCCGCGCTACTGCTAATGTAACTACTGGCAGCATGTTTTCTCGCCATCGCTACTAGTATTCTTTTTTTATTTTTTTATTTTTAGTGTATTTATGCGCCATAGGAAAAATATTGGTACAATACCAGTTATGAGGTTTACATCATCATGTCCATAACAGTCTGTCAAATGAAGGTGGATTAGGTTCAAGTGGAGGCAATATGTGGTGCATGTCAAAAGTATACTACTAATCCAAACTTGATCTAGTTTGGACTAGTAGTACTTTCGATGTGCACCACATGTTGCCTCCACTTGAATCTAATCCGCCAGCACAAGCTATTTAATCATCATCATAGTCATTACCACCAACAGTATTTATTTAATCACCACTAACACTAGCTAATAATAATCATCATAGTCATTACCACCAACACTAGCTATTTTATCATCATAGTAATAGTGTAGCACATCATCATCCTCAAACTCATTTCTAGCTAGCTAATCACTCCTGCTGCTCTCTCTTAGGTAAAATAACATAAAACATGTGTAGCTCTCCTCCTTGATCAAGTTGGAGCATGCAGATGAACCTGTCTCCTAATCGTGGGTAGCGCATCTGTTTGCTGCCCCCTAGTACTTCTCTGCGCTTCTCCATCACACATTTGGTCCAGTCTTGCACTATTAAGCATCCGTCACTAATCTTGAATGCACTAAAGTAATATGTAGGATATCTTGGCCGTAAGCTAATCATACTCATGGTACCTTTAGTCTCGATCCCATAAGGCACAACATTCATCAGGAGTCCCTGTTGAAGAACATCGTATGGTAACATACTTAGCAATGAAGTTTAGCTTCAAAAATAATGTATGGAAAAGATGCACTGAGGACAAATAGTAAAAATCTTACCATCCTTCCTAAATAGATGTGACCGTAGTTCATTATGAACACTATTGGTCGCACGTTTTCAGTACTAACATTTCTAAATGCAGGAAGAAAATTTGTCTTGACAGTATCAAGATCCTCAAGCCATGAAACATAATGACTTAGCTCCTCGCAGTTGAGTTCAGCCTCGGGACAGTAGTAGGTCCTTTCTACCAAGCCCTGGACATGTTTGCTTGCACCGAAATAAGATGACAATACAAATTAGTTGTCAACTTTTTTGAATAAACAATATCGAAGACATAAATATGGTTGAGAAACTTACATAATGGTATAACTGGAGGCATCTGCACATCGACCCAGATGTCGGTATTACCATCAATATCATCTTCCGGGCGAATATCAAAGGTGATAGCCATATCAGGCTCAAATGCATAAGTCTTGCATAGTGCTTGCCATGTTTTACATCCAAAATAGGTGTAGTCGTCTGAATTGTATAATTTTGTGTGGAAAATATAACCATGCTCGGTCTTCAAGTAAACTTTCTTTACCTCCATAGTATGACTGAAACCTATCTTATCCAATACAAAAACTCTTGCATGGCAGGGGATACGCTAGTATAATAGTAAAAAAAATATAAGTTGAAGCAAATGAAGCAGATGTCATGCTTAATTACGAAAAAGACTTGTCCTTGTGACTTACTGTATCCACTTTGAAGTTCTCATCCAGCTTGATGTTGAAGCGCCTATCATCATCTAGGAAGATTCCGTCGCACAGGCCGCGCTCGTCTTCGCAGTATTTGCAAATACCGAAATCCTTTTCATCATCAGACATTTCCTATGTTCATAGTTAAAACATTAATTGAAAATCGATCGAAGATAACTACCAAGATACTCAACACACAAATCCAGGGCACTCGATATTTCCTACATATTCTGGCACAAGTCATGCCAAAATTCACGGAAAAATCCGGCATGACCTTTGCTAAAATAGGACATATCGAGCGCCTGAAATTTGCCGGAACGGAAATGAATCAACACTCCGGCAAAACATAGGCCACTCGGAGGTGTAACCTGCAAACATGACCGGCCACTTGGATATTGAGCAACACAAGATATACATTTCAAAATATCTTATAGGACTCAAATTAGCATGCATTCAATAAGCAAAAGTAAATCATCTCATGCGTCCGTACATCGTGAATATTATCACTAATACATCCCAAATAGTGTCATACATATAACATCGCTAATACAACTAAAACCCTAGCACACGACGGGTATCGGCGCGGGCGGTGGACACCCACAGAGAAGGAACCATCACGGGATCATAGCTCCAGTGAGATCCCTGGAGAACCTGCCAGGTATTGGAGAATCTGTGCTCCAATGCAAACAAGTAGCGACGGACATGCGCGTCCTCCTCACTGACACGGTGACGCACCACCTCCGCGGAGTCCTCGAGCCTCTGGACCATCACTGGCCCACGCGACCGCCACCAAAGAAGGTTTGGGTCAACGACAGGCTGGCTCCTCACCAACCTGCGCCCCCCGGTAGGTAGCGCCTCCCAGTACCACCCCGGTGGAGCCCAGTCCCGAACATGGCCCATCTGGTCAAGCAGGTGTCGTCCTCCGCCGACTCGACGACGAGGATGCGGGATAGGCATCGTCCACGTCGATGCGAGAAAAATTGCTTTAACTAAAAAAATAGCAACAAGTTCTTACTAACGAGTTCTATTAATTCAATTAGTTCTTACTAAAAATAAACTTACTATAAATAAAAATAAACTAATACCTAATTAGTACCTAGTTCTTACTAACTAATTAGTACCTAGGAACTACTGCCCTAATTACCATATAAGTAATTAACTAACTAGCACTAAAATAGCCTAGGGTTCATACTAACTAGCACTAAATAGCTAGGGTTCATACTAAGCAGAGAAGAGGGATTGGAAGGGGAGAGTGCTTACAAAGGGCGGGGAGAGAGATGGGGTCGGGGGAGACGGCGGCACC